>NW_027675418.1:152500-170000 GCF_965601325.2 Salmo salar
CACACCGACAACACACACACACACACAGCGACAACACACACACACAAACACACCGACAACACACACACACCGACAACACACACACACACACCGACAACACACACACACCGACAACACACACACACACACACAAACCGACAACACACACACACACACACCGACAACACACACACACACCGACAACACACACACACACACCGACAACACATAAACACACACACACCGACAACACACACACACACACACTGACAACACACACACATACACACCGACAACACACACACACACACACACACCGACAACACACACACACACACCGACAACACACACACACACACCGACAACACACACACACACACACACACACCGACAACACACACACACACCGACAACACACACACACACACACCGACAACACACACACACACACACCGACAACACACACACACACCGACAACACACACACACACAACACACACACACACACACCGACAACACAAACACACACACACACACACCGACAACACACACACACACACACACCGACAACACACACACACACACACACCGACAACACACACACACACACCGACAACACACACACACACAACACACACACACACACCGACAACACACACACACACACACCGACCACACACACACACAAACACACCGAGAACACACACACACACACACCGACAACACACACACACACAACACACACACACACACCGACAACACACACACACACACACACCGACCACACACACACACAAACACACCGACAACACACACACACACACCGACAACACACACACACACACCCCGACAACACACACACACACACACACCGACAACACACACACACACACCGACAACACACACACACACAACACACACACACACACCGACAACACACACACACACACACACCGACCACACACACACACAAACACACCGACAACACACACACACCGACAACACACACACACCCCGACAACACACACACACACACCGACAACACACACACACACACCGACAACACACACACACACACACACACACACCGACAACACACACACACACACCGACAACACACACACACACAAACACCAGCAACACACACACACATACCGACAACACACACACACACACACACCGACAACACACACACACACACACCGACAACACACACACACACACACACACCGACAACACATACACACACACACACCGACAACACACACACACACACCGACAACACACACACACACACAACACACACACACACACACACCGACAACACACACACACACACAGCGACAACACACACACACAACACACCGACAACACACACACACCGACAACACACACACACACACCGACAACACACACACACCGACAACACACACACACACACAAACCGACAACACACACACACACACACCGACAACACACACACACACAAACCGACAACACACACACACACACACCGACAACACACACACACACACACCGACAACACACACACACACACACCGACCACACACACACACAAACACACCGAGCAACACACACACACACACCGACAACACACACACACACACCGACAACACACACACACACAACACACACACACACCGACAACACATACACACACACACACCGACAACACACACACACACACCGACAACACACACACACACACAACACACACACACACACACACCGACAACACACACACACACACAGCGACAACACACACACACAAACACACCGACAACACACACACACCGACAACACACACACACACACCGACAACACACACACACCGACAACACACACACACACACAAACCGACAACACACACACACACACACCGACAACACACACACACACAAACCGACAACACACACACACACACACCGACAACACACACACACACACACCGACAACACACACACACACACACCGACCACACACACACACAAACACACCGAGAACACACACACACACACCGACAACACACACACACACACCGACAACACACACACACACAACACACACACACACACCGACAACACACACACACACACACCGACCACACACACACACAAACACACCGACAACACACACACACACACCGACAACACACACACACACACCCCGACAACACACACACACACACACCGACAACACACACACACACACCGACAACACACACACACTCACACACACCGACAACACACACACACACACCGACAACACACACACACACACACACACACACACCGACAACACACACACACACCGACAACACACACACACACACACCGACAACACACACACACACACACCGACAACACACACACACACCGACAACACACACACACACAACACACACACACACACACCGACAACACAAACACACACACACACACACCGACAACACACACACACACACACACACCGACAACACACACACACACACACACCGACAACACACACACCGACAACACACACACACACAACACACACACACACACACCTACAACACACACACACACACACCGACCACACACACACACAAACACACCGAGAACACACACACACACACCGACAACACACACACACACCGACAACACACACACACACAACACACACACACACACCGACAACACACACACACACACACCGACCACACACACACACAAACACACCGACAACACACACACACACACCGACAACACACACACACACACCCCGACAACACACACACACACACACACACCGACAACACACACACACACACCGACAACACACACACACACACACACACACACACACACCGACAACACACACACACACACCGACAACACACACACACACAAACACCAGCAACACACACACACATACCGACAACACACACACACACACCGACAACACACACACACACACCGACAACACACACACACACACACCGACAACACATACACACACACACCGACAACACACACACACACACCGACAACACACACACACACAACACACACACACACACACCGACAACACACACACACACAACACACACACACACACACCGACAAAACACACACGCACACACCGACAACACACACACACACACACACACACACCGACAACACACACACACACAAACACCAGCAACACACACACACACACCGACAACACACACACACACACACACTGACAACACACACACACCGACAACACACACACACCGACAACACACACACACCCCGACAACACACACACACACACCGACAACACACACACACACACCGACAACACACACACACACACACACACACACCGACAACACACACACACACACCGACAACACACACACACACAAACACCAGCAACACACACACACATACCGACAACACACACACACACACACACCGACAACACACACACACACACACCGACAACACACACACACACACACACACACCGACAACACATACACACACACACACCGACAACACACACACACACACCGACAACACACACACACACAACACACACACACACACACACCGACAACACACACACACACACAGCGACAACACACACACACAAACACACTGACAACACACACACACCGACAACACACACACACACACCGACAACACACACACACCGACAACACACACACACACACACAAACCGACAACACACACACACACACACCGACAACACACACACACACAAACCGACAACACACACACACACCGACAACACACACACACACACACCGACAACACACACACACACACACCGACCACACACACACACAAACACACCGAGAACACACACACACACACCGACAACACACACACACACACCGACAACACACACACACACAACACACACACACACACCGACAACACACACACACACACACCGACCACACACACACACAAACACACCGACAACACACACACACACACCGACAACACACACACACACACCCCGACAACACACACACACACACACCGACAACACACACACACACATCGACAACACACACACACTCACACACACCGACAACACACACACACACACCGACAACACACACACACACACACACACACACACACCGACAACACACACACACACCGACAACACACACACACACACACCGACAACACACACACACACACACCGACAACACACACACACACCGACAACACACACACACACAACACACACACACACACACCGACAACACAAACACACACACACACACACCGACAACACACACACACACACACACACCGACAACACACACACACACACACACCGACAACACACACACCGACAACACACACACACACAACACACACACACACACACCTACAACACACACACACACACACCGACCACACACACACACAAACACACCGAGAACACACACACACACACCGACAACACACACACACACACCGACAACACACACACACACAACACACACACACACACCGACAACACACACACACACACACCGACCACACACACACACAAACACACCGACAACACACACACACACACACACCGACAACACACACACACACACCCCGACAACACACACACACACACACACCGACAACACACACACACACACCGACAACACACACACACACACACACACACCGACAACACACACACACACACCGACAACACACACACACACAAACACCAGCAACACACACACACATACCGACAACACACACACACACACCGACAACACACACACACACACCGACAACACACACACACACACACCGACAACACATACACACACACACCGACAACACACACACACACACCGACAACACACACACACACAACACACACACACACACACCGACAACACACACACACACAACACACACACACACACACCGACAAAACACACACGCACACACCGACAACACACACACACACACACACACACACCGACAACACACACACACACAAACACCAGCAACACACACACACACACCGACAACACACACACACACACACACTGACAACACACACACACCGACAACACACACACACACACACCGACAACACACACACACACACACCGACAACACACACACACCGACAACACACACACACACACACACACACACCGACAACACACACACACACCGACAACACACACACACACAACACCGACAACACACACACACACACCGACAACACACACACACACACCGACAACACACACACACACACACACACTGACAACACACACACACACACCGACAACACACACACACCGACAACACACACACACACACACACACCGACAACACACAAACACACACACCGACAACACACACACACACAACACACACACACACACCGACAACAGACACACACACACACACCGACAACACACACACACACACCGACAACACACACACACACACACACCGACAACACACACACACACACACCGACAACACACACACACACACCGACAACACACACACACACACCGACAACACACACACACACCGAAAACACACACACACACAACACACACACACCGACAACACACACCAACAACACACACACACACACCGACAACACACCGACAACACACACACACACCGACAACAAACACACACCGACAACACACACACACCGACAACACGCACACACACACACACACCGACAACACACACACACACACACCGACAACACACACACACACACACCGACAACACACACACACACACCGACAACACACACACACACACACCGACAACACATAAACACACACACACCGACAACACACACACACACACACTGACAACAAACACATACACACCGACAACACACACACACACACCGACAACACACACACACACACACCGACAACACACACACACACCGACAACACACACACACACAACACACACACACACACACCGACAACACAAACACACACACACACACACACCGACAACACACACACACACACACACACACACACCGACAACACACACACACACACACACACACACCGACAACAAACACACACACCGACAACACACACACACACAACACACACACACCGACAACACACACACACACACACCGACCACACACACACACAAACACACCGACAACACACACACACACACCGACAACACACACACACACACCGACAACACACACACACACACACCGACAACACACACACACACACCGACAACACACACACACACACACACACACACACACACACACACACAACACCGACAACACACACACACACACCGACAACACACACACACACACCGACAACACACACACACACACACACACACTGACAACACACACACACACACCGACAACACACACACACCGACAACACACACACACACACACACACCGACAACACACAAACACACACACCGACAACACACACACACACAACACACACACACACACCGACAACACACACACACACACACACCGACAACACACACACACACACCGACAACACACACACACACACACACCGACAACACACACACACACCAACAACACACACACACACACCGACAACACACACACACACACACCGACAACACACACACACACCGAAAACACACACACACACAACACACACACACACACCGACAACAGACACCAACAACACACACACACACAAAAGACAACACACCGACAACACACACACACACCGACAACACACACACACCGACAACACACACACACCGACAACACACACACACACACCGACAACACACACACACACACACCGACAACACACACACACACACACCGACAACACACACACACACACCGACAACACACACACACACACACCGACAACACATAAACACACACACACCGACAACACACACACACACACACTGACAACACACACACATACACACCGACAACACACACACACACACCGACAACACACACACACACACCGACAACACACACACACACACCGACAACACACACACACACCGACAACACACACACACACACACCGACAACACACACACACACACACCGACAACACACACACACACCGACAACACACACACACACAACACACACACACACACACCGACAACACAAACACACACACACACACACACCGACAACACACACACACACACCGACAACACACACACACACACACCGACAACACACACACACACACACCGACAACACACACACACACACCGACAACACACACACACACACACCGACAACACATAAACACACACACACCGACAACACACACACACACACACTGACAACACACACACATACACACCGACAACACACACACACATACCGACAACACACACACACACACACCGACAACACACACACACACACCGACAACACACACACACACACACCGACAACACATACACACACACACACCGACAACACACACACACCGACAACACACACACACACACACACACACACACACCGACAACACACACACACACACCGACAACACACACACACAGCGACAACACACACACACAAACACACCGACAACACACACACACACACCAACAACACACACACACACACACCGACAACACACACACACACACCGACAACACACACACACACACACACACACACCGACAACACACACACACACACCGACAACACACACACACACACCGACAAAACACACACACACACACACACACACACACCGACAACACACACACACACACACACACACCAACAACACACACACACACCGACAACACACACACACACAACACACACACCGACAAAACACACACGCACACACCGACAACACAAACACACACACACACCGACAACACACCCACAATACACACACACACACACCGACAACACACACACACCGACAACACACACACACACACACACCGACAACACACACACACACACACCGACAACACACACACACACACACACACACCGACAACACACACACACACACCGATAACACACACACACCGACAACACACACACACACACACACACACCGACAACACACACACACACACACCGACAACACACACACACACACCGACAACACACACACACACACACCGACAACACACACACACAACACACACACACCCACACACACACCGACAACACACACACACACACACACCGACAACACACACACACACACACACCGACAACACACACACACACACACCGACAACACACACACACACACACACCGACAACACACACACGCACACCGACAACACACATACACACCGACAACACACACACACACACCGACAACACACACACACACCGACAACACACACACACAACACACACACACCCACACACACACCGACAACACACACACACACACACAGCGACAAAACACACACACAAACACACACACACACACACACACACACACCGACAACACACACACACACCGACAACACACACACACACCGACAACACACACACACACAACACACACACACACACCGACAAAACACACACGCACACACCGACAACACACACACACACACACACACACACCGACAACACACACACACACAAACACCAGCAACACACACACACACCGACAACACACACACACACACACACTGACAACACACACACACCGACAACACACACACACACACACCGACAACACACACACACACACACCGACAACACACACACACCGACAACACACACACACACACACACACACCGACAACACACACACACACCGACAACACACACACACACAACACCGACAACACACACACACACACCGACAACACACACACACACACCGACAACACACACACACACACACACACTGACAACACACACACACACACCGACAACACACACACACCGACAACACACACACACACACACACACCGACAACACACAAACACACACACCGACAACACACACACACACAACACACACACACACACCGACAACACACACACACACACACACCGACAACACACACACACACACCGACAACACACACACACACACACACCGACAACACACACACACACACACACACCGACAACACACACACACACACCGACAACACACACACACACACACCGACAACACACACACACACCGAAAACACACACACACACAACACACACACACACACCGACAACACACACCAACAACACACACACACACACCGACAACACACCGACAACACACACACACACCGACAACAAACACACACCGACAACACACACACACCGACAACACGCACACACACACACACACCGACAACACACACACACACACACCGACAACACACACACACACACACCGACAACACACACACACACACCGACAACACACACACACACACACCGACAACACATAAACACACACACACCGACAACACACACACACACACACTGACAACAAACACATACACACCGACAACACACACACACACACCGACAACACACACACACACACCGACAACACACACACACACACCGACAACACACACACACACCGACAACACACACACACACACCGACAACACACACACACACACACCGACAACACACACACACACCGACAACACACACACACACAACACACACACACACACACCGACAACACAAACACACACACACACACACACCGACAACACACACACACACACACACACACACCGACAACACACACACACACACACACACACACCGACAACAAACACACACACCGACAACACACACACACACAACACACACACACCGACAACACACACACACACACACCGACCACACACACACACAAACACACCGACAACACACACACACACACCGACAACACACACACACACACCGACAACACACACACACACACACCGACAACACACACACACACACCGACAACACACACACACACACACACACACACACACACACACACACACACAACACCGACAACACACACACACACCGACAACACACACACACACCGACAACACACACACACACACACACACACTGACAACACACACACACACACCGACAACACACACACACCGACAACACACACACACACACACACACCGACAACACACAAACACACACACCGACAACACACACACACACAACACACACACACACACCGACAACACACACACACACACACACCGACAACACACACACACACACCGACAACACACACACACACACACACCGACAACACACACACACACCAACAACACACACACACACACCGACAACACACACACACACACACCGACAACACACACACACACCGAAAACACACACACACACAACACACACACACACACCGACAACAGACACCAACAACACACACACACACACCGACAACACACCGACAACACACACACACACCGACAACACACACACACCGACAACACACACACACCGACAACACACACACACACACCGACAACACACACACACACACACCGACAACACACACACACACCGACAACACACACACACACACCGACAACACACACACACACACACCGACAACACATAAACACACACACACCGACAACACACACACACACACACTGACAACACACACACATACACACCGACAACACACACACACACACCGACAACACACACACACACACACCGACAACACACACACACACACCGACAACACACACACACACCGACAACACACACACACACACACACCGACAACACACACACACACACACCGACAACACACACACACACCGACAACACACACACACACAACACACACACACACACACCGACAACACAAACACACACACACACACACACCGACAACACACACACACACACACACACACACACCGACAACACACACACACACACACACACACACCGACAACAAACACACACACCGACAACACACACACACACAACACACACACACCGACAACACACACACACACACACCGACCACACACACACACAAACACACCGACAACACACACAAACACACCGACAACACACACACACCGACAACACACACACACACACACCGACAACACACACACACACACCGACAACACACACACACACACACACACACACACACACACACACACCGACAACACACACACACCGACAACACACACACACACAAACACCAGCAACACACACACACATACCGACAACACACACACACACACACCGACAACACACACACACACACCGACAACACACACACACACACACCGACAACACATACACACACACACACCGACAACACACACACACCGACAACACACACACACACACACACACACACACCGACAACACACACACACACACCGACAACACACACACACAGCGACAACACACACACACAAACACACCGACAACACACACACACACACCAACAACACACACACACACACACCGACAACACACACACACACACCGACAACACACACACACACACACACACACACCGACAACACACACACACACACCGACAACACACACACACACACCGACAAAACACACACACACACACACACACACACACCGACAACACACACACACACACACACACACCAACAACACACACACACACCGACAACACACACACACACAACACACACACCGACAAAACACACACGCACACACCGACAACACAAACACACACACACACCGACAACACACCCACAATACACACACACACACACCGACAACACACACACACCGACAACACACACACACACACACACCGACAACACACACACACACACACCGACAACACACACACACACACACACACACACCGACAACACACACACACACACACACCGATAACACACACACACCGACAACACACACACACACACACACACACCGACAACACACACACACACACACCGACAACACACACACACACACCGACAACACACACACACACACACCGACAACACACACACACAACACACACACACCCACACACACACCGACAACACACACACACACACACACCGACAACACACACACACACACACACACCGACAACACACACACACACACCGACAACACACACACACACCGACAACACACACACACACACACCGACAACACACACACACACACACCGACAACACACACACACACCGACAACACACACACACACACAACACACACACACACACACCGACAACACAAACACACACACACACACACACCGACAACACACACACACACACACACACACACACACACCGACAACACACACACACACACACACACACACCGACAACAAACACACACACCGACAACACACACACACACAACACACACACACCGACAACACACACACACACACACCGACCACACACACACACAAACACACCGACAACACACACAAACACACCGACAACACACACACACCGACAACACACACACACACACACCGACAACACACACACACACACCGACAACACACACACACACACACACACACACACACACACACACACCGACAACACACACACACCGACAACACACACACACACAAACACCAGCAACACACACACACATACCGACAACACACACACACACACACCGACAACACACACACACACACCGACAACACACACACACACACACCGACAACACATACACACACACACACCGACAACACACACACACCGACAACACACACACACACACACACACACACACCGACAACACACACACACACACCGACAACACACACACACAGCGACAACACACACACACAAACACACCGACAACACACACACACACACCAACAACACACACACACACACACCGACAACACACACACACACACCGACAACACACACACACACACACACACACACCGACAACACACACACACACACCGACAACACACACACACACACCGACAAAACACACACACACACACACACACACACACCGACAACACACACACACACACACACACACCAACAACACACACACACACCGACAACACACACACACACAACACACACACCGACAAAACACACACGCACACACCGACAACACAAACACACACACACACCGACAACACACCCACAATACACACACACACACACCGACAACACACACACACCGACAACACACACACACACACACACCGACAACACACACACACACACACCGACAACACACACACACACACACACACACACCGACAACACACACACACACACACACCGATAACACACACACACCGACAACACACACACACACACACACACACCGACAACACACACACACACACACCGACAACACACACACACACACCGACAACACACACACACACACACCGACAACACACACACACAACACACACACACCCACACACACACCGACAACACACACACACACACACACCGACAACACACACACACACACACACACCGACAACACACACACACACACACCGACAACACACACACACACACACACCGACAACACACACACGCACACCGACAACACACATACACACCGACAACACACACACACACACACCGACAACACACACACACACCGACAACACACACACACAACACACACACACCCACACACACACCGACAACACACACACACACAGCGACAAAAAACACACACAAACACACACACACACACACACACACACACCGACAACACACACACACACCGACAACACACACACACACCGACAACACACACACACACAACACACACACACACACCGACAAAACACACACGCACACACCGACAACACACACACACACACACACACACACCGACAACACACACACACACAAACACCAGCAACACACACACACACCGACAACACACACACACACACACACTGACAACACACACACACCGACAACACACACACACACACACCGACAACACACACACACACACACCGACAACACACACACACCGACAACACACACACACACACACACACACCGACAACACACACACACACCGTCAACACACACACACACAACACCGACAACACACACACACACACCGACAACACACACACACACACCGACAACACACACACACACACACACACTGACAACACACACACACACACCGACAACACACACACACCGACAACACACACACACACACACACACCGACAACACACAAACACACACACCGACAACACACACACACACAACACACACACACACACCGACAACACACACACACACACACACCGACAACACACACACACACACCGACAACACACACACACACACACACACCGACAACACACACACACACACACCGACAACACACACACACACACCGACAACACACACACACACACACCGACAACACACACACACACCGAAAACACACACACACACAACACACACACACACACCGACAACACACACCAACAACACACACACACACACCGACAACACACCGACAACACACACACACACCGACAACAAACACACACCGACAACACACACACACCGACAACACGCACACACACACACACACCGACAACACACACACACACACACCGACAACACACACACACACACACCGACAACACACACACACACACCGACAACACACACACACACACACACCGACAACACATAAACACACACACACCGACAACACACACACACACACACCGACAACACACACACACACACACCGACAACACACACACACACCGACAACACACACACACACAACACACACACACACACACCGACAACACAAACACACACACACACACACACCGACAACACACACACACACACACACACACACCGACAACACACACACACACACACACACACACACCGACAACAAACACACACACCGACAACACACACACACACAACACACACACACCGACAACACACACACACACACACCGACCACACACACACAAACACACCGACAACACACACACACACACCGACAACACACACACACACACCGACAACACACACACACACACACCGACAACACACACACACACACACCGACAACACACACACACACACACACACACACACACACACACACAACACCGACAACACACACACACACACCGACAACACACACACACACACCGACAACACACACACACACACACACACACTGACAACACACACACACACACCGACAACACACACACACCGACAACACACACACACACACACACACCGACAACACACAAACACACACACCGACAACACACACACACACAACACACACACACACACCGACAACACACACACACACACACACCGACAACACACACACACACACCGACAACACACACACACACACACACACACCGACAACACACACACACACACACCGACAACACACACACACACACCGACAACACACACACACACACACCGACAACACACACACACACCGAAAACACACACACACACAACACACACACACACACCGACAACACACACCAACAACACACACACACACACCGACAACACACCGACAACACACACACACACCGACAACAAACACACACCGACAACACACACACACCGACAACACGCACACACACACACACACCGACAACACACACACACACACACCGACAACACACACACACACACACCGACAACACACACACACACACCGACAACACACACACACACACACCGACAACACACACACACACCGAAAACACACACACACACAACACACACACACACACCGACAACACACACCAACAACACACACACACACACCGACAACACACCGACAACACACACACACACCGACAACAAACACACACCGACAACACACACACACCGACAACACGCACACACACACACACATCGACAACACACACACACACACACCGACAACACACACACACACACACCGACAACACACACATACACACCGACAACACACACACACACACACCGACAACACATAAACACACACACACCGACAACACACACACACACACTGACAACAAACACATACACACCGACAACACACACACACACACCGACAACACACACACACACACCGACAACACACACACACACACCGACAACACACACACACACCGACAACACACACACACACACACCGACAACACACACACACACACACCGACAACACACACACACACCGACAACACACACACACACAACACACACACACACACACCGACAACACAAACACACACACACACACACACCGACAACACACACACACACACACACACACACACCGACAACACACACACACACACACACACACACCGACAACAAACACACACACCGACAACACACACACACACAACACACACACACCGACAACACACACACACACACACCGACCACACACACACACAAACACACCGACAACACACACACACACACCGACAACACACACACACACACCGACAACACACACACACACACACCGACAACACACACACACACACCGACAACACACACACACACACACACACACACACACCGACAACACACACACACCGACAACACACACACACACAAACACCAGCAACACACACACACATACCGACAACACACACACACACACACCGACAACACACACACACACACACCGACAACACACACACACACACACCGACAACACATACACACACACACACCGACAACACACACACACCGACAACACACACACACACACACACACACACACACACACACACACCGACAACACACACACACACACCGACAACACACACACACACACCGACAACACACACACACACACACACACACACACACACACACACACCGACAACACACACACACACACCGACAACACACACACACACCGACAAAACACACACACACACACACACACCGACAACACACACACACACACACACACACACACACACACACAACAACACACACACACACCGACAACACACACACACACAACACACACACCGACAAAACACACACGCACACACCGACAACACAAACACACACACACACACCGACAACACACCCACAATACACACACACACACACCGACAACACACACACACCGACAACACACACACACACACACACCGACAACACACACACACACACACCGACAACACACACACACACACACACACACCGACAACACACACACACACACACACCGATAACACACACACACCGACAACACACACACACACACCGACAACACACACACGCACACCGACAACACACACACACACCGACAACACACACACACACACACCGACAACACACACACACAACACACACACACCCACACACACACCGACAACACACACACACACACACACCGACAACACACACACACACACAC
>NW_027675418.1:175000-176474 GCF_965601325.2 Salmo salar
ACCGACAACACACACACACACACACACACCGACAACACACACACACACCGACAACACACACACACACACCGACAACACACACACACACACACACCGACACACACACACACACACACACCGACAACACACACACACACACACCGACAACACACACACACACACCGACAAACACACACACACACACCGACAACACACACACACACACACACACCGACAACACACACACACACCACACCGACACACACACACACACACACCGACAACACACACACACACGACAACGACAACACACACACACACACCGACAACACACACACACCACACCGACAACACACACACACACCGACAACACACACACACACACACCGACAACACACACACACACACACCGACAACACACACACACACACCGACAACACACACACACACACACGACACACACACACACACACCGACAACACACACACACACACACACACACACGACAACACACACACACACACACCGACAACACACACACACACACACGACAACACACACACACACACCGACAACACACACACACACCGACAACACAACACACACACACCGACAACACACACACACACACACGACAACACACACACACACACACACACACACACCGACAACACACACACACACACACAACACACACACACACGACACACACACACACACACACACCGACCACACACACACACACACACACACACGACAACACACACACACACACACCGACAACACACACACACACACACCGACAACACACACACACACACACACACGACAACACACACACACACACCGACACACACACACACACACGACAACACACACACACCGACAACACACACACACACACACCGACAACACACACACACACCGACAACACACACACACACACGACAACACACACACACACACCGACAACACACACACACACACACCGACAACACACACACACACACACACCACACACACACACACACACACACACACACACACACACCGACACACACACACACACACACCGACAACACACACACACACACACACCGACACACACACACACACACACCGACAACACACACACACACACACGACAACACACACACACACACACCGACACACACACACACACACCACCGACAACACACACACACACACCGACAACACACACACACACACACCGACAACACACACACACACACACGACACACACACACACAACACACACACACGACAACACCCACACACACACCGACAAACACACACACACACACACACCGACAACACACACACACACACACCGACAACACACACACACACACACCGACAACACACACACACACACACACCGACAACACACACACACACACCGACAACAACACACACACACCGACAACACACACACACACACACACACACACCGACAACACACACACACACACCG
>NW_027675419.1:7500-10000 GCF_965601325.2 Salmo salar
CACACCGACAACACACACACACACCGACAACACACACACACACACACACACACCGACAACACACACACACAACGACAACACACACACACACACCGACAACACATAAACACACACACACCGACAACACACACACACACACACTGACAAGACACACACACACACACCGACAACACACACACACACACACACCGACAACACACACACACACACCGACAACACACACACACACACACACACACACCGACAACACACACACACACACACCGACAACACACACACACACCGACAACACACACACACACACACTGACAACACACACACACACACACCGACAACACACACACGCACACCGACAACACACACACACACACACACACCAGCAACACACTCACACAAACCGACAACACACACACACACACCGACAACACACACACACACACCGACAACACAGACACACACACACACCGACAACACACACACACACACACACACACACCGATAACACACACACACACACTGACAACACACACACACACACCGACAACACACACACACACACACACCGACAACACACACACACACACACCGACAACACACACACACAGACAACACACACACACACACACCGACAACACACACACACACACCGACAACACACACACACACACCGACAACACACACACACACACCGACAACACACACACACACACACACACCGACAACACACACACACACACACACACACCGACAACACAAACACACACACACGACAACACACACACACACCGACAACACACACACACACAACACACACACACACCGACAACACACACACACACACACACACCGACAACACACACACACACACCGACAACACACACACACACACACACACCGACAACACAAACACACACACACACCGACAACACACACACACACACACCGACAACACACACACACACAACACACACACACACCGACAACACACACACACACACACACACACACCGACAACACACACACACACACACACACCGACAACACACACACACACACCGACAACACACACACACACACCGACAACACACACACACACAACGACAACACACACACACACCGACAACACACACACACACACACCGACAACACACACACACACACACACCGACAACACACACACACACACACTGACAACACACACAACACACACACACACACCGACAACACACACACACACACACACACCGACAACACACACACACACACACACCGACAACACACACACACACACACACCGACAACACACACACACAACGACAACACACACACCCACCGACAACACATAAACACACACACACCGACAACACACACACACACACACTGACAAGACACACACACACACACCGACAACACACACACACACACACACCGACAACACACACACACACACCGACAACACACACACACACACACACACACACACACACACACACACACCGACAACACACACACACACACACACCGACAACACACACACACACACACACCGACAACACACACACACACACCGACAACACACACACACACACACAACGACAACACACACACACACCGACAACACACACACACCGACAACACACACACACACACACACCGACAACACACACACACACACACCGACAACACACACACACACAACACACAGACACACACACCGACAACACACACACACAAACAATGACAACACACACACACACACACACACCGACAACACACACACACACACACACACACACACACAACACACACACACACACACCGACAACACACACACACAAACACTGACAACACAGACACACACACACACCGACAACACACACACACACACACACACACACACACACACCGACAACACACACACACAAACACTGACAACACACACACACACACACCGACAACACACACACACACACACCGACAACACACACACACACACACCGACAACACACACACACCGACAACACACACACACACACACACACACACACCGACAACACACACACACACACACTGACAACACACACAACACACACACACACACCGACAACACACACACACACACACACACCGACAACACACACACACACACACCGACAACACACACACACACCGACAACACACACACACACACACACCGACAACACACACACACAACGACAACACACACACACACACCGACAACACATAAACACACACACACCGACAACACACACACACACACACTGACAAGACACACACACACACACCGACAACACACACACACACACACACCGACAACACACACACACACACCGACAACACACACACACACACACACACACACCGACAACACACACACACACACACCGACAACACACACACACACCGACAACACACACACACACACACTGACAACACACACACACACACACACCGACAACACACACACGCACACCGACAA
>NW_027675419.1:15000-30000 GCF_965601325.2 Salmo salar
CCGACAACACACACACACACACACACACACACCGACAACACACACACACACACACCGACAACACACACAACACACACACACACACCGACAACACACACACACACACACACACCGACAACACACACACACACACACCGACAACACACACACACACCGACAACACACACACACACACACACCGACAACACACACACACAACGACAACACACACACACACACCGACAACACAAAACACACACACACCGACAACACACACACACACACACTGACAAGACACACACACACACACCGACAACACACACACACCGACAACACACACACACACACCGACAACACACACACACACACACACACACACACACACACCGACAACACACACACACACACACACACCAACAACACACACACACACACACACCGACAACACACACACACACACCGACAACACACACACACACACACAACGACAACACACACACACACCGACAACACACACACACACACACCGACAACACACACACACACACACACCGACAACACACACACACACACACCGACAACACACACACACACAACACACACACACACACACCGACAACACACACACACACACACACACCGACAACACACACACACACACACACCGACAACACACACACACACACCGACAACACACACACACACACACACCGACAACACACACACACACAACACACACACACACACCGACAACACACACACACACACCGACAACACACACACACACACACACACCGACAACACACACACACACACCGACAACACACACACACACCGACAACACACACACACACACTGACAACACACACACACACACCGACAACACACACACACACACACACCGACAACACACACACACACACACACACACACACACCGACAACACACACACACAAACACTGACAACACACACACACACACACCGACAACACACACACACACACACCGACAACACACACACACACACACCGACACACACACACACACCGACAACACACACACACACACCGACAACACACACACACACACACACCGACAACACACACACACACACACACACACACACACCGACAACACACACACACACACACCGACAACACACACACACACACACCGACAACACACACACACACACACTGACAACACACACACACACACCGACAAACACACACACACACACACCGACAACACACACACACACACCGACAACACACACACACACACACACACACCGACAACACACACACACAACGACAACACACACACACACACCGACAACACATAAACACACACACACCGACAACACACACACACACACACTGACAAGACACACACACACACACCGACAACACACACACACACACACACCGACAACACACACACACACACCGACAACACACACACACACACACACACACCGACAACACACACACACACACACCGACAACACACACACACACCGACAACACACACACACACACACTGACAACACACACACACACACACACCGACAACACACACACGCACACCGACAACACACACACACACACACACACCAGCAACACACTCACACACACCGACAACACACACACACACACACACCGACAACACACACACACACACCGACAACACAGACACACACACACACCGACAACACACACACACACACACACACACACACACACCGACAACACACACACACACACTGACAACACACACACACACACCGACAACACACACACACACACACCGACAACACACACACACACACACCGACAACACACACACACACACACACACACACACACCGACACACACACACACACACACTGACAACACACACACACACACCGACAACACACACACACACACACCGACAACACACACACACAGACAACACACACACACACACACCGACAACACACACACACACACACACCGACAACACACACACACACACACACACCACACACACACACACACACCGACAACACACACACACACACACTGACAACACACACACACACACCGACAACACACACACACACACCGACAACACACACACACACACTGACAACACACACACACACACACCGACAACACACACACACACACACCGACAACACACACACACACACACCGACAACACACACACACACCGACAACACACACACACACACACCGACAACACACACACACACACACGACAACACACACAACACACACACACACCGACAACACACACACACACACACGACACACACACACACACACACCGACAACACACACACACAACCGACAACACACACACACACACACACACACACACGACACACACACACACACGACAACACACACACACACACCGACAACACACACACACACACACCGACACACACACACACACACGACACACACACACACCGACAACACACACACACACACACCGACAACACACACACACACACACCGACAACACACACACACACACCGACAACACACACACACACACACCGACAACACACACACACACACACACACACCGACAACACACACACACACACACACCGACAACACACACACACACACACACCGACAACACACACACACACACCGACAACACACACACACACACACACCGACACACACACACACACACCGACAACACACACACACACACACCGACAACACACACACACACACACACCGACAACACACACACACACACACACCGACAACACACACACACACACACACACACACACACACACCGACAACACACACACACACACACACCGACAACACACACACACACACACGACAACACACACACACACACACACCGACAACACACACACACACACACACACACACACACACACACCGACAACACACACACACACACACCGACAACACACACACACACACACACCGACAACACACACACACACACACCGACAACACACACACACACAACACACACACACACACACCGACAACACACACACACACACACACACCGACAACACACACACACACACACACCGACAACACACACACACACACCGACAACACACACACACACACACACCGACAACACACACACACACAACACACACACACACACCGACAACACACACACACACACCGACAACACACACACACACACACACACCGACAACACACACACACACACCGACAACACACACACACACCGACAACACACACACACACACTGACAACACACACACACACACCGACAACACACACACACACACACACCGACAACACACACACACACACACACACACACACACCGACAACACACACACACAAACACTGACAACACACACACACACACACCGACAACACACACACACACACACCGACAACACACACACACACACACCGACAACACACACACACCGACAACACACACACACACACCGACAACACACACACACACACACACCGACACACACACACACACACACACACACACACCGACAACACACACACACAAACACTGACAACACACACACACACACACCGACAACACACACACACAAACACTGACAACACACACACACAAACACCGACAAACACACACACACACACACCGACAACACACACACACACACCGACAACACACACACACACACACACACACCGACAACACACACACACAACGACAACACACACACACACACCGACAACACATAAACACACACACACCGACAACACACACACACACACACTGACAAGACACACACACACACACCGACAACACACACACACACACACACCGACAACACACACACACACACCGACAACACACACACACACACACACACACCGACAACACACACACACACACACCGACAACACACACACACACCGACAACACACACACACACACACTGACAACACACACACACACACACACCGACAACACACACACGCACACCGACAACACACACACACACACACACACCAGCAACACACTCACACACACCGACAACACACACACACACACACACCGACAACACACACACACACACCGACAACACAGACACACACACACACCGACAACACACACACACACACACACACACACACACCGATAACACACACACACACACTGACAACACACACACACACACCGACAACACACACACACACACACCGACAACACAGACACACACACACCGACCACACACACACACACACACACACACACACCGACAACACACACACACACACTGACAACACACACACACACACCGACAACACACACACACACACACCGACAACACACACACACAGACAACACACACACACACACACCGACAACACACACACACACACACACCGACAACACACACACACACAACACACACACACACACACACACACACACCGACAACACACACACACACACACTGACAACACACACACACACACTGACAACACACACACACACACCGACAACACACACACACACAC
Source organism: Salmo salar (assembly GCF_965601325.2). Lineage (NCBI taxonomy): Eukaryota > Metazoa > Chordata > Actinopteri > Salmoniformes > Salmonidae > Salmo > Salmo salar. The sequence continues at coordinate 19,546 of NW_027675419.1, forward strand.
TGACAACACACACACACACACACCGACAACACACACACACACACACCGACAACACACACACACACACACCGACAACACACACACACCGACAACACACACACACACACACCGACAACACACACACACACACACTGACAACACACACAACACACACACACACACCGACAACACACACACACACACACCGACAACACACACACACACACACCGACAACACACACACACACCGACAACACACACACACACACACACACACACACCGACAACACACACACACAACGACAACACACACACACACACCGACAACACATAAACACACACACACCGACAACACACACACACACACACTGACAAGACACACACACACCGACAACACACACACACACACACCGACAACACACACACACACACACCGACAACACACACACACACACCGACAACACACACACACACACACCGACAACACACACACACACACACACACACACCGACAACACACACACACACACACACACCGACAACACACACACACACACACACCGACAACACACACACACACACCGACAACACACACACACACACAACGACAACACACACACACACCGACAACACACACACACACACAACGACAACACACACACACACACACACCGACAACACACACACACACACACACCGACAACACACACACACACAACACACACACACACACACCGACAACACACACACACACACACACCGACAACACACACACACACACCGACAACACACACACACACACACACCGACAACACACACACACACAACACACACACACACACCGACAACACACACACACACACACACCGACAACACACACACACACACACACACACACCGATAACACACACACACACACTGACAACACACACACACACACCGACAACACACACACACACACACCGACAACACAGACACACACACCGACAACACACACACACACACACACACACCGACAACACACACACACAACGACAACACACACACACACACCGACAACACATAAACACACACACACCGACAACACACACACACACACACTGACAAGACACACACACACACACCGACAACACACACACACACACACACCGACAACACACACACACACACCGACAACACACACACACACACACACACACACACCGACAACACACACACACACACACCGACAACACACACACACACCGACAACACACACACACACACACTGACAACACACACACACACACACACCGACAACACACACACGCACACCGACAACACACACACACACACACACACCAGCAACACACTCACACACACCGACAACACACACACACACACACACCGACAACACACACACACACACCGACAACACAGACACACACACACACCGACAACACACACACACACACACACACACACCGATAACACACACACACACACTGACAACACACACACACACACCGACAACACACACACACACACACCGACAACACAGACACACACACACCGACAACACACACACACACACACACACACACCGACAACACACACACACACACTGACAACACACACACACACACCGACAACACACACACACACACACCGACAACACACACACACAGACAACACACACACACACACACCGACAACACACACACACACACACACCGACAACACACACACACACAACACACACACACACACACACACACACACCGACAACACACACACACACACTGACAACACACACACACACACACCGACAACACACACACACACACACCGACAACACACACACACACACACCGACAACACACACACACCGACAACACACACACACACACACCGACAACACACACACACACACACTGACAACACACACAACACACACACACACACCGACAACACACACACACACACACCGACAACACACACACACACACACCGACAACACACACACACACCGACAACACACACACACACACACACACACACCGACAACACACACACACAACGACAACACACACACACACACCGACAACACATAAACACACACACACACCGACAACACACACACACACACACTGACAAGACACACACACACACACCGACAACACACACACACACACACCGACAACACACACACACACACACCGACAACACACACACACACACACACCGACAACACACACACACACACACCGACACACACACACACACACACACACACACACACCGACAACACACACACACACACACCGACAACACACACACACACACACACCGACAACACACACACACACACCGACAACACACACACACACACACACAACGACAACACACACACACACCGACAACACACACACACACACAACGACAACACACACACACACACCGACAACACACACACACACACACACCGACAACACACACACACACAACACACACACACACACACCGACAACACACACACACACACACACACCGACAACACACACACACACACCGACAACACACACACACACACACACCGACAACACACACACACACAACACACACACACACACCGACAACACACACACACACACACACCGACAACACACACACACACACACACACACACCGATAACAAACACACACACACTGACAACACACACACACACACCGACAACACACACACACACACACCGACAACACAGACACATACACACCGACAACACACACACACACACACACACACCGACAACACACACACACACACAACACACACACACACCGACAACACACACACACACCGACAACACACACACACACACACCGACAACACACACACACACACCGACAACACACCGACAACACACACACACACACCGACAACACACACACACCGACAACACACACACACACACACACACACACACACACACACACACACACCGACAACACACACACACACACACACACCGACAACACACACACACACACACACCGACAACACACACACACACACCGACAACACACACACACACACACACCGACAACACACACACACACAACACACACACACACACCGACAACACACACACAAACACACACCGACAACACACACACACACACACACACCGATAACACACACACACACACTGACAACACACACACACACACCGACAACACACACACAACCACACCGACAACACAGACACATACACACCGACAACACACACACACACACACACACACCGACAACACACACACACACACAACACACACACACACCGACAACACACACACACACCGACAACACACACACACACACACCGACAACACACACACACACACCGACAACACACCGACAACACACACACACACACACCGTACAACACACACACACCGACAACACACACACACACACACACCGACAACACACACACACACACACACACACACCGACAACACACACACACACACACCGACAACACACACACACACACGCACCGACAACACACACACACTGACAACACACACACACACACACACACCAACAACACACACACACACACCGACAACACACACACACACACCGACAACACACACACACACACCGACAACACACACACACACACACACCGACAACACAAACACACACACACACCGACAACACACACACACACCGACAACACACACACACACAACACACACACACACCGACAACACACACACACACACACACACACACCGACAACACACACACACACACAAACAACACACACATACACACACACCGACAACACAAACACACACACACACCGACAACACACACACACACACATTTACAACACACACACACAACACACACACACACCGACAACACACACACACACACACACACACACACACACCGACAACACACACACACACACACCGACAACACACACACACACACCGACAACACACACACACACACACAACGACAACACACACACACACCGACAACACACACACACACACACCGACAACACACACACACACACACCGACAACACACACACACACCGACAACACACACACACACAACACACACACACACACCGACAACACACACACACACACACACACCGACAACACACACACACACACACACCGACAACACACACACACACACCGACAACACACACACACACACACACACACCGACAACACACACACACACAACACACACACACACACCGACAACACACACACACACACCGACAACACACACACACACACACACACCGACAACACACACACACACCGACAACACACACACACACACTGACAACACACACACACACACCGACAACACACACACACACACACACACCGACAACACACACACACACACACACACACACACACACACCGACAACACACACACACACACCGACAACACACACACACACACCGACAACACACACACACACACACAACGACAACACACACACACACCGACAACACACACACACACACACACCGACAACACACACACACACACACCGACAACACACACACACACACACCGACAACACACACACACACAACACACACACACACACCGACAACACACACACACACACACACACCGACAACACACACACACACACACACCGACAACACACACACACACACCGACAACACACACACACACACACACACACACCGACAACACACACACACACAACACACACACACACACCGACAACACACACACACACACACACCGACAACACACACACACACACACACACCGACAACACACACACACACCGACAACACACACACACACACTGACAACACACACACACACACACACACCGACAACACACACACACACACACACACACACACACCGACAACACACACACACACACTAACAACACACACACACACACACCGACAACACACACACACACACACCGACAACACACACACACACACACCGACAACACACACACACCGACAACACACACACACACACACACACACCGACAACACACACACACACACACTGACAACACACACAACACACACACACACACCGACAACACACACACACACACACACCGACAACACACACACACACACACCGAGAACACACACACACACCGACAACACACACACACACACACACACACACCGACAACACACACACACAACGACAACACACACACACACACCGACAACACATAAACACACACACACCGACAACACACACACACACACACTGACAAGACACACACACACACACCGACAACACACACACACACACACACACACCGACAACACACACACACACCGACAACACACACACACACACACACACACACCGACAACACACACACACACACACCGACAACACACACACACACCGACAACACACACACACACCGACAACACACACACACACACACTGACAACACACACACACACACCGACAACACACACACACACACCGACAACACACACACACACACACACACCAGCAACACACTCACACACACCGACAACACACACACACACACACCGACAACACACACACACACACCGACAACACAGACACACACACACACCGACAACACACACACACACACACACACACACACCGATAACACACACACACACACTGACAACACACACACACACACCGACAACACACACACACACACACACCGACAACACAGACACACACACACCGACACACACACACACACACACACACACACACACACCGACAACACACACACACACACTGACAACACACACACACACACACACCGACAACACACACACACACCGACAACACACACACACAGACAACACACACACACACACACCGACAACACACACACACACACACCGACAACACACACACACAACACACACACACACACACACACACACACACACCGACAACACACACACACACACACCGACAACACACACACACACACACCGACAACACACACACACACACCTACCACACACACACACACACCGACAACACACCGACAACACACACACACACACCGACAACACACACACACCGACAACACACACACACACACACCGACAACACACACACACACACACACTGACAACACACACACACACACCGACAACACACACACACACACCGACAACACACACACACACACACCGACAACACACACACACACACACCGACAACACACACACACACACACCGACAACACACACACACACAACACACACACCGACAACACACACACACACACACACACACACCGACAACACACACACACCGACAACACACACACACACCGACAACACACACTCACACACACACCGACAACACACACACACACACACACACACACACCGACAACACACACACACACACCGACAACACACACACACACCGACAACACACACACACACCGACACCACACACACACACACCGACAACACACACACACACACACACACACCAACAACACACACACACACACACACACACACACACACCGACAACACACACACACACACACCGACAACACACACACACACAACACACACACACCGACAACACACATACACACACACACACCGACAGCACACACACACACACACACACCGACAACACACATACACACACCGACAACACACACACACACACACCGACAACACACACACACAGACAACACACACACACACACACCGACAACACACACACACACACACACCGACAACACACACACACACAACACACACACACACACACACACACACACACACACACACACACACCGACAACACACACACACACACTGACAACACACACACACACACACCGACAACACACACACACACACACCGACAACACACACACACACACACCGACAACACACACACACCGACAACACACACACACACCGACAACACACACACACACACACTGACAACACACACAACACACACACACACACCGACAACACACACACACACACACCGACAACACACACACACACACACCGACAACACACACACACACCGACAACACACACACACACACACACACACACCGACAACACACACACACACACCGACAACACACACACACCGACAACACACACACACACACACCGACAACACACACACACACACACACTGACAACACACACACACACACCGACAACACACACACACACACCGACAACACACACACACACACACCGACAACACACACACACACACACCGACAACACACACACACACACACCGACAACACACACACACACAACACACACACCGACAACACACACACACACACACACACACACACACCGACAACACACACACACCGACAACACACACACACACCGACAACACACACTCACACACACACCGACAACACACACACACACACACACACACACACCGACAACACACACACACACACCGACAACACACACACACACCGACAACACACACACACACCGACACCACACACACACACACCGACAACACACACACACACACACACACACCAACAACACACACACACACACACACACACACACACACCGACAACACACACACACACACACCGACAACACACACACACACAACACACACACACCGACAACACACATACACACACACACACCGACAGCACACACACACACACACACACCGACAACACACATACACACACCGACAACACACACACACACACACCGACAACACACACACACAGACAACACACACACACACACACCGACAACACACACACACACACACACCGACAACACACACACACACAACACACACACACACACACACACACACACACACACACACACACCGACAACACACACACACACACTGACAACACACACACACACACACCGACAACACACACACACACACACCGACAACACACACACACACACACCGACAACACACACACACCGACAACACACACACACACCGACAACACACACACACACACACTGACAACACACACAACACACACACACACACCGACAACACACACACACACACACCGACAACACACACACACACACACCGACAACACACACACACACCGACAACACACACACACACACACACACACACCGACAACACACACACACAACGACAACACACACACACACACCGACAACACATAAACACACACACACCGACAACACACACACACACACACACTGACAAGACACACACACACACACCGACAACACACACACACACCGACAACACACACACACACACACCGACAACACACACACACACACACACCGACAACACACACACACACACCGACAACACACACACACACACACAACGACAACACACACACACACCGACAACACACACACACACACACACCGACAACACACACACACACACACACCGACAACACACACACACACACACCGACAACACACACACACACAACACACACACACACACACCGACAACACACACACACACACACACACCGACAACACACACACACACACACACCGACAACACACACACACACACCGACAACACACACACACACACACACCGACAACACACACACACACAACACACACACACACACCGACAACACACACACACACACACACACCGACAACACACACACACACACACACACCGACAACACACACACACACACCGACAACACACACACACACCGACAACACACACACACACACTGACAACACACACACACACACCGACAACACACACACACACACACACCGACAACACACACACACACACACACACACACACACCGACAACACACACACACAAACACTGACAACACACACACACACACACCGACAACACACACACACACACACCGACAACACACACACACACACACCGACAACACACACACACCGACAACACACACACACACACACACACACACACCGACAACACACACACACACACACACTGACAACACACACAACACACACACACACACCGACAACACACACACACACACACCGACAAACACACACACACACACACCGACAACACACACACACACACACACACACACCGACAACACACACACACACACACCGACAACACACACACACACCGACAACACACACACACACACACTGACAACACACACACACACACACACCGACAACACACACACGCACACCGACAACACACACACACACACACACACCAGCAACACACTCACACACACCGACAACACACACACACACACACACCGACAACACACACACACACACCGACAACACAGACACACACACACACCGACAACACACACACACACACACACACACACACACCGATAACACACACACACACACTGACAACACACACACACACACCGACAACACACACACACACACACCGACAACACAGACACACACACACCGACAACACACACACACACACACACACACACACCGACAACACACACACACACACTGACAACACACACACACACACCGACAACACACACACACACACACCGACAACACACACACACAGACAACACACACACACACACACCGACAACACACACACACACACACACCGACAACACACACACACACAACACACACACACACACACACACACCGACAACACACACACACACACTGACAACACACACACACACACACCGACAACACACACACACACACACCGACAACACACACACACACACACCGACAACACACACACACCGACAACACACACACACACACACCGACAACACACACACACACACACTGACAACACACACAACACACACACACACACCGACAACACACACACACACACACCGACAACACACACACACACACACCGACAACACACACACACACCGACAACACACACACACACACACACACACACCGACAACACACACACACAACGACAACACACACACACACACCGACAACACATAAACACACACACACCGACAACACACACACACACACACTGACAAGACACACACACACACACCGACAACACACACACACACACCGACAACACACACACACACACACCGACAACACACACACACACACACATCGACAACACACACACACACACACCGACAACACACACACACACACACACACACACACACACCGACAACACACACACACACACACACACCGACAACACACACACACACACACACCGACAACACACACACACACACCGACAACACACACACACACACAACGACAACACACACACACACCGACAACACACACACACACACAACGACAACACACACACACACACACACCGACAACACACACACACACACACACCGACAACACACACACACACAACACACACACACACACACCGACAACAC
>NW_027675419.1:35000-40000 GCF_965601325.2 Salmo salar
ACACACACACACACACACCGACAACACACACACACACACACCGACAACACACACACACACACCGACAACACACACACACACCGACAACACACACACACACACTGACAACTCACACACACACACCGACAACACACACACACACACACACACCGACAACACACACACACACACACACACACACACACACACACACACACACACACACACACACACACCGACAACACACACACACACACACTGACAACACACACACACACACACAACACACACACACACACACAGACAACACACACACACAAACACACCGACAACACAAACACACCGACACACACACACACACACACACACACACACACACACACACCGACAACACACACACACACACACACACCGACAACACACACACACACACACACCGACAACACACACACACACACCGACAACACACACACACACAACGACAACACACACACACACCGACAACACACACACACACACCGACAACACACACACACACACACACCGACAACACACACACACACCGACAACACACACACACACAACACACACACACACACACCGACAACACACACACACACACACACACACACACACACACCGACAACACACACACACACACCGACAACACACACACACACACACACCGACAACACACACACACACAACACACACACACACACCGAAAACACACACACACACACACCGACAACACACACACACACACACACACCGACAACACACACACACACACCGACAACACACACACACACACCGACAACACACACACACACACACACCGACAACACACACACACACAACACACACACACACACCGACAACACACACACACACACACACCGACAACACACACACACACACACACACCGACAACACACACACACACAACGACAACACACACACACACCGACAACACACACACACACACTGACAACACACACACACACACACCGACAACACACACACACACACACACCGACAACACACACACACACACACACACACACACACACACACACACCGACAACACACACACACAAACACTGACAACACACACACACACACACACCGACAACACACACACACACACACACCGACAACACACACACACCGACAACACACACACACACACACACCGACAACACACACACACACACACTGACAACACACACAACACACACACACACACCGACAACACACACACACACACACACACCGACAACACACACACACACACACCGACAACACACACACACACCGACAACACACACACACACACACACACCGACAACACACACACACAACGACAACACACACACACACACCGACAACACATAAACACACACACACCGACAACACACACACACACACACTGACAAGACACACACACACACACCGACAACACACACACACACACACACCGACAACACACACACACACACCGACAACACACACACACACACACACCGACAACACACACACACACACCGACAACACACACACACACACACAACGACAACACACACACACACCGACAACACACACACACCGACAACACACACACACACACACACACCGACAACACACACACACACACACACACCGACAACACACACACACACCGACAACACACACACACACACACACACACACACACACACACACACACCGACAACACACACACACAAACACTGACAACACACACACACACACACCGACAACACACACACACACACACACCGACAACACACACACACACACACCGACAACACACACACACCGACAACACACACAAACACACACACACACACCGACAACACACACACACACACACTGACAACACACACAACACACACACACACACCGACAACACACACACACACACACACACCGACAACACACACACACACACACCGACAACACACACACACACCGACAACACACACACACACACCGACAACACACACACACAACAACAACACACACACACACACCGACAACACATAAACACACACACACCGACAACACACACACACACACACTGACAAGACACACACACACACACCGACAACACACACACACACACCGACAACACACACACACACACCGACAACACACACACACACACACACACACACCGACAACACACACACACACACACCGACAACACACACACACACCGACAACACACACACACACACACTGACAACACACACACACACAAACACCGACAACACACACACGCACACCGACAACACACACACACACACACACACCAGCAACACACTCACACACACCGACAACACACACACACACACCGACAACACACACACACACACCGACAACACAGACACACACACACACCGACAACACACACACAAACACACACACACCGATAACACACACACACACACTGACAACACACACACACACACCGACAACACACACACACACACACCGACAACACACACACACACACACCGACAACACACACACACACACACTGACAACACACACTCACACACACACCAGCAACACACACACACACACACACACACACCGACAACACACACACACCGACAACACACACACACACCGACAACACACACACACACCGACAACACACACACACACACTGACAACTCACACACACACACCGACAACACACACACACACACACACACCGACAACACACACACACACACACACACACACACACACACACACACACACCGACAACACACACACACACACACTGACAACACACACACACACACACAACACACACACACACACACAGACAACACACACACACACACACCGACAACACAAACACACCGACAACACACACACACACACACACACACACACACACACCGACAACACACACACACACACACACACCGACAACACACACACACACACACACCGACAACACACACACACACACCGACAACACACACACACACAACGACAACACACACACACACCGACAACACACACACACACACCGACAACACACACACACACACACACCGACAACACACACACACACACACCGACAACACACACACACACAACACACACACACACACACCGACAACACACACACACACACACACCGACAACACACACACACACACACCGACAACACACACACACACACCGACAACACACACACACACACACACCGACAACACACACACACACAACACACACACACACACCGAAAACACACACACACACACACCGACAACACACACACACACACACCGACAACACACACACACACACCGACAACACACACACACACACCGACAACACACACACACACACACACCGACAACACACACACACACAACACACACACACACACCGACAACACACACACACACACACACCGACAACACACACACACACACACACACCGACAACACACACACACACAACGACAACACACACACACACCGACAACACACACACACACACTGACAACACACACACACACACACCGACAACACACACACACACACCGACAACACACACACACACACCGACAACACACACACACACACACACCGACAACACACACACACACAACACACACACACACACCGACAACACACACACACACACACACCGACAACACACACACACACACACACACCGACAACACACACACACACAACGACAACACACACACACACCGACAACACACACACACACACTGACAACACACACACACACACACCGACAACACACACACACACACACACCGACAACACACACACACACACACACACACACACACACACACACACACCGACAACACACACACACCGACAACACACACACACACACACACCGACAACACACACACACACACACTGACAACACACACAACACACACACACACACCGACAACACACACACACACACACACACCGACAACACACACACACACACACCGACAACACACACACACACCGACAACACACACACACACACACACCGACAACACACACACACAACGACAACACACACACACACACCGACAACACATAAACACACACACACCGACAACACACACACACACAACACACACACACACACCGACAACACACACACACACACACACCGACAACACAAACACACACACACACACCGACAACACACACACACACACCGACAACACACACACACACACTGACAACACACACACACACACACCGACAACACACACACACACACACACCGACAACACACACACACACACACACACACACACACACACACACACCGACAACACACACACACAAACACTGACAACACACACACACACACCGACAACACACACACACACACACCGACAACACACACACACACACACCGACAACACACACACACCGACAACACACACACACACACCGACAACACACACACACACACACTGACAACACACACAACACACACACACACACCGACAACACACACACACACACACACACCGACAACACACACACACACACACCGACAACACACACACACACCGACAACACACACACACACACACACCGACAACACACACACACAACGACAACACACACACACACACCGACAACACATAAACACACACACACCGACAACACACACACACACACACTGACAAGACACACACACACACACCGACAACACACACACACACACACACCGACAACACACACGCACACACCGACAACACACACACACACACACCGACAACACACACACACACACCGACAACACACACACACACACACAACGACAACACACACACACACCGACAACACACACACACCGACAACACACACACACACACACACCGACAACACACACACACACACACCGACAACACACACACACAAACACTGACAACACACACACACACACACACCGACAACACACACACACACACACACACA
>NW_027675419.1:57500-85000 GCF_965601325.2 Salmo salar
GACAACACAGACACATACACACCGACAACACACACACACACACACACACACCGACAACACACACACACACACAACACACACACACACCGACAACACACACACACACCGACAACACACACACACACACCGACAACACACACACACACACCGACAACACACCGACAACACACACACACACACACCGTACAACACACACACACCGACAACACACACACACACACACACCGACAACACACACACACACACACACACACACCGACAACACACACACACACACACCGACAACACACACACACACACGCACCGACAACACACACACACTGACAACACACACACACACACACCAACAACACACACACACACACCGACAACACACACACACACACCGACAACACACACACACACACCGACAACACACACACACACACACCGACAACACAAACACACACACACACCGACAACACACACACACACCGACAACACACACACACACAACACACACACACACCGACAACACACACACACACACACACACACACCGACAACACACACACACACACAAACAACACACACACACACACACACCGACAACACAAACACACACACACACCGACAACACACACACACACACATTTACAACACACACACACACAACACACACACACACCGACAACACACACACACACACACACACACACACACACCGACAACACACACACACACCGACAACACACACACACACACCGACAACACACACACACACACCGACAACACACACACACACACACAACGACAACACACACACACACCGACAACACACACACACACACACCGACAACACACACACACACACACCGACAACACACACACACACACACCGACAACACACACACACACAACACACACACACACACCGACAACACACACACACACACACACACCGACAACACACACACACACACACACCGACAACACACACACACACACCGACAACACACACACACACACACACCGACAACACACACACACACAACACACACACACACACCGACAACACACACACACACACACACCGACAACACACACACACACACACACACCGACAACACACACACACACCGACAACACACACACACACACTGACAACACACACACACACACCGACAACACACACACACACACACACACCGACAACACACACACACACACACACACACACACACACCGACAACACACACACACACACTGACAACACACACACACACACACCGACAACACACACACACACACACCGACAACACACACACACACACACCGACAACACACACACACCGACAACACACACACACACACACACACACCGACAACACACACACACACACACTGACAACACACACAACACACACACACACACCGACAACACACACACACACACACACACCGACAACACACACACACACACACCGACAACACACACACACACCGACAACACACACACACACACACACACACACCGACAACACACACACACAACGACTACACACACACACACACCGACAACACATAAACACACACACACCGACAACACACACACACACACACTGACAAGACACACACACACACACCGACAACACACACACACACACACACACACCGACAACACACACACACACACCGACAACACACACACACACACACACACACACACCGACAACACACACACACACACACCGACAACACACACACACACCGACAACACACACACACACACACTGACAACACACACACACACACCGACAACACACACACACACACCGACAACACACACACACACACACACACCAGCAACACACTCACACACACCGACAACACACACACACACACACCGACAACACACACACACACACCGACAACACAGACACACACACACACCGACAACACACACACACACACACACACACACCGATAACACACACACACACACTGACAACACACACACACACACCGACAACACACACACACACACACCGACAACACAGACACACACACACCGACAACACACACACACACACACACACACACCGACAACACACACACACACACTGACAACACACACACACACACACACCGACAACACACACACACACCGACAACACACACACACAGACAACACACACACACACACACCGACAACACACACACACACACACCGACAACACACACACACAACACACACACACACACACACACACACACACACCGACAACACACACACACACACACCGACAACACACACACACACACACCGACAACACACACACACACACCTACCACACACACACACACACCGACAACACACCGACAACACACACACACACACCGACAACACACACACACCGACAACACACACACACACACACCGACAACACACACACACACACACACACTGACAACACACACACACACACACACCGACAACACACACACACACACCGACAACACACACACACACACACCGACAACACACACACACACACACCGACAACACACACACACACACACCGACAACACACACACACACAACACACACACCGACAACACACACACACACACACACACACACACACCGACAACACACACACACCGACAACACACACACACACAGACAACACACACTCACACACACACCGACAACACACACACACACACACACACACACACCGACAACACACACACACACACCGACAACACACACACACACCGACAACACACACACACACCGACACCACACACACACACACCGACAACACACACACACACACACACACACCAACAACACACACACACACACACACACACACACACACCGACAACACACACACACACACACCGACAACACACACACACACAACACACACACACCGACAACACACATACACACACACACACCGACAACACACACACACACACACACCGACAACACACACACACACACCGACAACACACACACACACACACCGACAACACACACACACAGACAACACACACACACACACACCGACAACACACACACACACACACACCGACAACACACACACACACAACACACACACACACACACACACACACACACACACACACACCGACAACACACACACACACACTGACAACACACACACACACACCGACAACACACACACACACACACCCGACAACACACACACACACACACCGACAACACACACACACCGACAACACACACACACACCGACAACACACACACACACACACTGACAACACACACAACACACACACACACACCGACAACACACACACACACACACCGACAACACACACACACACACACCGACAACACACACACACACCGACAACACACACACACACACACACACACACACCGACAACAAACACACACAACGACAACACACACACACACACCGACAACACATAAACACACACACACCGACAACACACACACACACACACTGACAACACACACACACACACCGACAACACACACACACACACACCGACAACACACACACACACACACCGACAACACACACACACACACACACCGACAACACACACACACACACACCGACAACACACACACACACACACACACACACACACACCGACAACACACACACACACACACACCGACAACACACACACACACACACACCGACAACACACACACACACACCGACAACACACACACACACACACAACGACAACACACACACACACCGACAACACACACACACACACAACGACAACACACACACACACACACACCGACAACACACACACACACACACACCGACAACACACACACACACAACACACACACACACACACCGACAACACACACACACACACACACACCGACAACACACACACACACACACACCGACAACACACACACACACACCGACAACACACACACACACACACACCGACAACACACACACACACAACACACACACACACACCGACAACACACACACACACACACACACCGACAACACACACACACACACAATGACAACACACACACACACACACACACACACACACACACCGACAACACACACACACACACACCGACAACACACACACACACACACACCGACAACACACACACACACACACCGACAACACACACACACACACACAACGACAACACACACACACACCGACAACACACACACACACACAACGACAACACACACACACACACACACCGACAACACACACACACACACACACCGACAACACACACACACACAACACACACACACACACACCGACAACACACACACACACACACACACCGACAACACACACACACACACCGACAACACACACACACACACACACCGACAACACACACACACACAACACACACACACACACCGACAACACACACACACACACCGACAACACACACACACACACACACACACACCGATAACACACACACACACACTGACAACACACACACACACACCGACAACACACACACACACACACCGACAACACAGACACATACACACTGACAACACACACACACACACACACACACCGACAACACACACACACACACAACACACACACACACCGACAACACACACACACACCGACAACACACACACACACACACCGACAACACACACACACACACCGACAACACACCGACAACACACACACACACACACCGACAACACACACACACCGACAACACACACACACACACACACACACAACACACACACACACACACCGACAACACACACACACACACACACACCGACAACACACACACACACACACACCGACAACACACACACACACACCGACAACACACACACACACACACACCGACAACACACACACACACAACACACACACACACACCGACAACACACACACACACACACACACACCGACAACACACACACACACACACACACACACCGATAACACACACACACACACTGACAACACACACACACACACCGACAACACACACACACACACACCGACAACACAGACACATACACACCGACAACACACACACACACACACACACACCGACAACACACACACACACACAACACACACACACACCGACAACACACACACACACCGACAACACACACACACACACACCGACAACACACACACACACACCGACAACACACCGACAACACACACACACACACACCGTACAACACACACACACCGACAACACACACACACACACACACCGACAACACACACACACACACACACACACCGACAACACACACACACACACACCGACAACACACACACACGCACCGACAACACACACACACTGACAACACACACACACACACACACCAACAACACACACACACACACCGACAACACACACACACACACCGACAACACACACACACACACCGACAACACACACACACACACACACCGACAACACAAACACACACACACACCGACAACACACACACACACCGACAACACACACACACACAACACACACACACACCGACAACACACACACACACACACACACACACCGACAACACACACACACACACCGACAACACACACACACACACACACCGACAACACAAACACACACACACACCGACAACACACACACACACACATTTACAACACACACACACACAACACACACACACACCGACAACACACACACACACACACACACACACACACACCGACAACACACACACACACACACCGACAACACACACACACACACACACCGACAACACACACACACACACCGACAACACACACACACACACACAACGACAACACACACACACACCGACAACACACACACACACACACCGACAACACACACACACACACACCGACAACACACACACACACACACCGACAACACACACACACACAACACACACACACACACCGACAACACACACACACACACACACCGACAACACACACACACACACACACCGACAACACACACACACACACCGACAACACACACACACACACACACCGACAACACACACACACACAACACACACACACCGACAACACACACACACACACACACACCGACAACACACACACACACACACACACCGACAACACACACACACACCGACAACACACACACACACACTGACAACACACACACACACACCGACAACACACACACACACACACACCGACAACACACACACACACACACACACACACCGACAACACACACACACACACTGACAACACACACACACACACACCGACAACACACACACACACACACCGACAACACACACACACACACACCGACAACACACACACACCGACAACACACACACACACACACACCGACAACACACACACACACACACTGACAACACACACAACACACACACACACACCGACAACACACACACACACACACACCGACAACACACACACACACACACCGACAACACACACACACACCGACAACACACACATACACACACACACACACACCGACAACACACACACACAACGACAACACACACACACACACCGACAACACATAAACACACACACACCGACAACACACACACACACACACTGACAAGACACACACACACACACCGACAACACACACACACACACACACACACCGACAACACACACACACACACCGACAACACACACACACACACACACACACCGACAACACACACACACACACACCGACAACACACACACACACCGACAACACACACACACACACACTGACAACACACACACACACACCGACAACACACACACACACACCGACAACACACACACACACACACACCAGCAACACACTCACACACACCGACAACACACACACACACCGACAACACACACACACACACCGACAACACAGACACACACACACACCGACAACACACACACACACACACACACACACCGATAACACACACACACACACTGACAACACACACACACACACCGACAACACACACACACACACACCGACAACACAGACACACACACACCGACAACACACACACACACACACACACACACACACACCGACAACACACACACACACACACTGACAACACACACACACACACACACCGACAACACACACACACACCGACAACACACACACACAGACAACACACACACACACACACCGACAACACACACACACACACACCGACAACACACACACACACAACACACACACACACACACACACACACACACCGACAACACACACACACACACACCGACAACACACACACACACACACCGACAACACACACACACACACCTACCACACACACACACACACCGACAACACACCGACAACACACACACACACACCGACAACACACACACACCGACAACACACACACACACACACCGACAACACACACACACACACACACTGACAACACACACACACACACCGACAACACACACACACACACCGACAACACACACACACACACACCGACAACACACACACACACACACCGACAACACACACACACACACACCGACAACACACACACACACAACACACACACCGACAACACACACACCACACACACACACACACCGACAACACACACACACCGACAACACACACACACACCGACAACACACACTCACACACACACCGACAACACACACACACACACACACACACACACCGACAACACACACACACACACCGACAACACACACACACACACACCGACAACACACACACACACCGACACCACACACACACACACCGACAACACACACACACACACACACACACACACACAACACACACACACACACACACACACACACACACACACACCGACAACACACACACACACACACCGACAACACACACAACACACACACACACACCGACAACACACACACACACACACACCGACAACACACACACACACACACCGACAACACACACACACACCGACAACACACACATACACACACACACACACACCGACAACACACACACACAACGACAACACACACACACACACCGACAACACACACACACACACCGACACACACACACACACACACACCGACAACACACACACACACACACCACGACAACACACACACACACACACACCGACAACACACACACACACCGACAACACACACACACACACACACACACACACCGACAACACACACACACACACCACCGACACACACACACACACACCGACAACACACACACACACACACCGACAACACACACACACACACACCGACAACACACACACACACACCGACAACACACACACACACACACACACACACACACCGACACACACCACACACACACACACACACACCGACAACACACACACACACACCGACAACACACACACACACACACACCGACAACACACACACACACACACACCACACACGACAACACACACACACACACGACACACACACACACACACACCGACAACACACACACACACACACCGACAACACAGACACACACACACCGACAACACACACACACACAACACACACACACACACACCGACAACACACACACACACACCGACAACACACACACACACACACACACGACAACACACACACACACCGACAACACACACACACAGACACACACACACACACACACACCGACAACACACACACACACACACCGACAACACACACACACACACACACACACACACACACACACACACACACCGACACACACACACACACACACCGACAACACACACACACACACACCGACAACACACACACACACACCTACCACACACACACACACACCGACACACACCGACAACACACACACACACACCGACAACACACACACACCGACACACACACACACACACACCGACAACACACACACACACACACACTGACAACACACACACACACACACACCGACAACACACACACACACACCGACAACACACACACACACACACCGACAACACACACACACAGACAACACACACACACACACACCGACAACACACACACACACACACACCGACAACACACACACACGACAACACACACACACACACACACACACACACACACCGACAACACACACACACACACCGACAACACACACACACACACACCGACAACACACACACACACACACACCGACAACACACACACACACACACACACACACACACGACACACACACACACACACACCGACACACACACACACACACACACCGACAACCACACACACACACCGACACCACACACACACACACCGACAACACACACACACACACACACACACCACACACACACACACACACACACACACACACACCGACAACACACACACACACACACCGACAACACACACACACACAACACACACACACACACCGACAACACACATACACACACACACACCGACAACACACACACACACACACACCGACAACACACACACATACACCGACAACACACACACACACACACACCGACAACACACACACACAGACAACACACACACACACACACCGACAACACACACACACACACACACCGACAACACACACACACACACACACACGACACACACACACACACACACCGACAACACACACACACACACCGACCACACACACACACACACCGACAACACACACACACACACCGACAACACACACACACACACACCGACAACACACACACACACACACACACGACACACACACACACACACACACACACACCGACAACACAAACACACACACACACCGACAACACACACCCACACACCGACAACACACACACACACACACCGACACACACACACACCGACACACACACACACACACACACACCGACAACACACACACAGACACCGACAACACACACACACACACACACCGACAACACAAACACACACACACACCGACAACACACACACACACACACCGACAACACACAAACACACAACACACACACACACCGACACACCACACACACACACACACACACACACACCGACAACACACACACACACACACGACACACACACACACACACACCGACAACACACACACACACACACACCGACAACACACACACGACACCGACACACACACACACACACACACACCGACAACACACACACACACACACACCGACACACACACACACACACACCGACAACACACAAACACACAACACACACACACACCGACAACACACACACACACACACACACCGACAACACACACACACACACACACCGACAACACACACACACACACCGACACACACACACACACACACCGACAACACACACACACACAACGACAACACACACACACACCGACAACACACACACACACACACCGACAACACACACACACACACACACGACAACACACACACACACACACACCGACAACACACACACACACACCGACAACACACACACACACACCGACAACACACACACACACACACCGACAACACACACACACACACACACCGACAACACACACACACACACACACACACACACACACACACACACACACACACACACACAACACACACACACACACCGACACACACACACACACACCGACACACACACACACACACACACCGACAACACACACACACACACCGACAACACACACACACACACACACACACACACACACACACACACACACACACACACACACACACACACACACACACACCGACACACACACACACACACACACCGACAACACACACACACACACACCGACAACACACACACACCGACAACACACAACACACACACACACCGACACACACACACACACAACACGACAACACACACACACACACCGACAACACACACACACACACACACCGACAACACACACACACAGACAACACACACACACACACACCGACAACACACACACACACACACACCGACAACACACACACACACACACCGACAACACACACACACACACACCGACAACACACACACACACACCGACAACACACACACACACACACCGACAACACACACACACACACACCGACACACACACACACACACCGACAACACACACACGACACACACACACACACACACCGCACACACACACACCGACAACACACACACACACACACCGACAACACACACACACACACACGACAACACACACACACACACACCGACAACACACACACACACACACACCGACAACACACACACACACACACACACACACCGACAACACACACACACACACCGACAACACAACACACACACACCGACAACACACAACACACACACACCGACAACACACACACACACACCGACAACACACACACACACACACCGACAACAACACACACACACACCGACAACACACACACACACACACCGACAACACACACACACACACACACCGACAACACACACACACACACACCGACACACACACACACACACAACACACACACACACACACCGACAACACACACACACACACACACACCGACAACACACACACACACACCACACCGACAACACACACACACACACCGACAACACACACACACACACACCGACAACGACAACACACACACACACCGACAACACACACACACACACAACGACAACACACACACACACACCGACAACACACACACACACACACACCGACAACACACACACACACACACACACACACACACACCGACAACACACACACACACACACACACCGACACACACACACACACACACACCGACAACACACACACACACACCGACAACACACACACACACACACACCGACAACACACACACACACACACACACACACACACCGACAACACACACACACACACACACCGACAACACACACCACACACACACACCGATAACACACACACACACACTGACAACACACACACACACACCGACAACACACACACACACACACCGACAACACAGACACATACACACCGACACACACACACACACACACACACACCACACACACACACCGACAACACACACACACACACAACACACACACACACCGACAACACAACACACACACACCGACAACACACACACACACACACACAGACAACACACACACACACACACGACACACACACACACCGACAACACACACACACACACACCACACACACACACACACCGACAACACACACACACACACACCGACACACACACACACACACACACACACACACACACACACACACACACACACCGACAACACACACACACACACCGACAACACACACACACACACACACCGACAACACACACACACCACAACACACACACACACACACCGACAACACACACACACACACACACGACAACACACACACACACACACACCGACAACACACACACACACACCGACAACACACACACACACACACGACAACACACACACACACACGACAACACACACACACACACCGACAACACACACACACACACACCGACAACACACACACACACACACACACACACCGACAACACACACACACACACAACACACACACACACCGACAACACACACACACACACCGACAACACACACACACACACACCGACAACACACACACACACACACACACACGACAACACACACACACACACCGACAACACACACACACCGACAACACACACACACACCACACACACACCACACACACACACACACACACACACACCGACAACACACCGACAACACACACACACACACCGACAACACACACACACACACACACCGACAACACACACACACACACCGACAACACACACACACACACACACCGACACACACACACACACACACACACACACACACCGACAACACACACACACACACACACACACACACACACACACACACACACACACACACACCGACAACACACACACACACACCGACAACACACACACACACAACACACACACCGACAACACACACACACACACACACCGACAACACACACACACACACACACACACACACGACACACACACACACACACACCGACAACACACACACACACACACACACCGACAACACACACACACACACACCACACCACAACACACACACACCACAACACCGACACACACACACACACACCGACAACACACACACACACACAACACACACACACACCGACAACACACACACACACCGACAACACACACACACACACACCGACAACACACACACACACACCGACAACACACCGACAACACACACACACACACACCGACAACACACACACACACACACACACCGACAACACACACACACACACAACACACCGACAACACACACACACACCGACACCACACACACACACACACACACACACCGACAACACACACACACACCGACAACACACACACACACACCGACAACACACACACACACACACACCGACAACACACACACACACACACGACAAGACACACACACACACACCGACAACACACACACACACACACACCGACAACACACACACACACACCGACAACACACACACACACACACCGACAACACACACACACACCGACAACACACACACACACACACGACACACACACACACACACACACACACCGACAACACACACACACACACACACCACAACACACTCACACACACCGACAACACACACACACACCACAACACACACACACACACCACACACAACACACACACACACCGACAACACACACACACACACACACACACACACACACACACACACACCGACAACACAACACACACACACCGACAACACACACACAAACACACACCGACAACACACACACACACACCGACAACACACACACACACACACAACACACAACACACACACACACCGACAACACACACACACACACACCGACAACACACACACACACACACCGACAACACACACACACACACACCGACAACACACACACACACAACACACACACACACACCGACAACACACACACACACACACACCGACAACACACACACACACACACACCGACAACACACACACACACACCGACAACACACACACACACACACACCGACAACACACACACACACAACGACACACACACACACACCGACAACACACACACACACACACACCGACAACACACACACACACACACACACCGACAACACACACACACACCGACAACACACACACACACACTGACAACACACACACACACACCGACAACACACACACACACACACACCGACAACACACACACACAGACAACACACACACACACACACCGACAACACACACACACACACACACCGACAACACACACACACACACACACACACACACACACACACACACACACCGACAACACACACACACACACTGACAACACACACACACACACACCGACAACACACACACACACACACCGACAACACACACACACACACACCGACAACACACACACACCGACAACACACACACACACACACCGACAACACACACACACACACTGACAACACACACAACACACACACACACACCGACACACACACACACACACACACCGACAACACACACACACACACACCGACAACACACACACACACCGACAACACACACACACACACACACACACACACCGACAACACACACACACAACGACAACACACACACACACACCGACAACACATACACACACACACACCGACAACACACACACACACACACTGACAAGACACACACACACACACCGACAACACACACACACACACACCGACAACACACACACACACACACACGACAACACACACACACACACACACCGACAACACACACACACACACCGACAACACACACACACACACACACACACACACACACCGACAACACACACACACACACACACACCGACAACACACACACACACACACACCGACAACACACACACACACACCGACAACACACACACACACACACAACGACACACACACACACACACCGACAACACACACACACACACAACCGACAACACACACACACACACACGACAACACACACACACACACACACCGACAACACACACACACACACACACACACCGACAACACACACACACACACACCGACAACACACACACACACACCGACACACACACACACACCGACAACACACACACACACACACACGACAACACACACACACACACACACACACGACAACACACACACACACACCGACAACACACACACACACACCGACAACACACACACACACACACACCGACAACACACACACACACACACCGACAACACACACACACACCGACACACACACACACACACACACACACACACAACACACACACACACACACACACACACACACCGACAACACACACACACACACACCGACAACACACACACACACACGACACCGACACACACACACACACACACACACACACAACACACACACACACACACACACACACCGACAACAACACACACACACACCGACAACACACACACACACACACGACAACACACACACACACACACCCGACAACACACACACACACACACACCGACAACACACACACACACACCGACACACACACACACACACCGACAACACACACACACACACACACACCACAACACACACACACACACACACACCGACAACACACACACACACACCGACAACACACACACACACACACCGACAACACACACACACACAACACACACACACACACCGACAACACACACACACACACGACAACACACACACACACACACACACACACCGACACACACACACACACTGACAACACACACACACACACCGACAACACACACACACACACACCGACAACACAGACACACACACCGACAACACACACACACACACACACACACGACAACACACACACACACACAACACACACACACACCGACAACACACACACACACCGACAACACACACACACACACACCGACAACACACACACACACACCGACAACACACCACACACACACACACACACCGACAACACACACACACACACACACACACACACACACACCGACAACACACACACACACACACGACAACACACACACACACACACCGACAACACACACACACACCACCACACACACACACACACACACCGACACACACACACACCGACAACACACACACACACAACCGACAACACACACACACACACACGACAACACACACACACACACACACACACACACACGACAACACACACACACACACACACGACAACACACACACACACACACGACAACACACACACACACCGAAACACACACACACACACGACAACACACACACACACACGACACACACAC
Organism: Salmo salar; assembly: GCF_965601325.2. NCBI lineage: Eukaryota > Metazoa > Chordata > Actinopteri > Salmoniformes > Salmonidae > Salmo > Salmo salar. Next base: position 74,070 of record NW_027675419.1, read on the forward strand.
ACACACACACCGACAACACACACACCACACACACCGACAACACACACACACACCGACAACACACACACACACACACACAAACAAACACACACACCGACAACACACACACACACACACCGACAACACACACACACACACCGACAACACGACACACACACACACACACACCGACAACACACACACACACACACCGACAACACACACACACACCGACAACACACACACACACACACACCGACAACACACACACACACACACCGACAACACACACACACACACACGACAACGACAACACACACACACACGACAACACACACACACACACCGACAACACACACACACACACACCGACAACACACACACACACACCGACAACACACACACACACACCGACAACACACACACACACACACCGACAACACACACACACACACAACACACACACACCACACACACACCGACAACACACACACACACCGACAACACACACACACACACACACACACACACACCGACAACACACACACACACACCGACACCACACACACACACACACACACCGACAACACACACACACACACACACCGACAACACACACACACACACACCGACAACACACACACACACACCACACACCACACACACACCGACAACACACCGACAACACACACACACACACCGACAACACACACACACCGACAACACACACACACACACACCGACAACACACACACACACCACACACACTGACAACACACACACACACACACACCGACAACACACACACACACACCGACAACACACACACACACACACCGACAACACACACACACACACACACCGACAACACACACACACACACACCGACAACACACACACACACAACACACACACCGCACACACCGCACACACACACACACACACACACACCGACAACACACACACACCGACACACACACACACACACCGACAACACACACTCACACACACACCGACAACACACACACACACACACACACACACCACGACACACACACACACACACACCGACAACACACACACACACACACCGACAACACACACACACACCGACACCACACACACACACACCGACACACACCGACACACACACACACACACACAACAACACACACACACACACCGACAACACAACACACACACACCGACAACACACACACACACACACTGACAAACACACACACACACACCGACAACACACACACACACACCGACAACACACACCGACAACACACACACACACACACCGACAACACACACACACACACTACCGACACACACACACACACACACACTGACAACACACACACACACGCACACCGACAACACACACACACACACACACCGAGCAACACACACACACACCACCGACAACACACACACGACACCGACAACACACACACACACACCGACAACACAGACACACACACACACCGACAACACACACACACACACACACACACGATAACACACACACACACACTGACAACACACACACACACCGACAACACACACACACACACACACCGACACACACACACACACACCGACACCGACACACTACACACGACTACACACACACACTGACACCACACACACACACCGACAACACACACACACACACACCGACAACACACACACTGACACGCGCACACTGACACACGACACACACACACACACCGACCACACACACACACGACACACACCGACAACACACACACACACACACACGACAACACACACACACACACACCGACAACACACGACACACACACCACACACAAACACCCACCGACAACACACCGACAACACACACGCACACACCGACAACACACACACACCGACAACAAACACACACACACACCGACAACACACACACACACACACACTGACAACACACACACACACACACACCGACAACACACACACAAACACACTGACCAGCAACACACACACACACACCGACAACACACACACACACTCACACCGACAACACACACACCACACACCGACAACACACACACACACACACACACCGACAACACACACACACACACACACACACCGACAACACACACACACACACACCGACAACACACACACACACACACTGACAACACACACACACACACACACACCGACAACACACACACACACACCGACAACACACACACACGCACACACCAGCAACACACTCACACACACCGACAACACACACACACACACACCGACAACACACACACACACACACCGACAACACAGACACACACACACACCGACAACACACACACACACACACACACCACAGCACACACACACACACACACACACCGACAACACACACACACACACCGACAACACACACACACACACCGACAACACACACACACACCGACAACACACACACACACACCGACAACAGACACACACACACACCGACAACACACACACACACACACCGACAACACACACACACACTACCGACAACACACACACACACACACCGACAACACACACACACACCGACGACACACACACACACACACACACACACCGACAACACACACACACCGACAACACACACACACACACCGACAACACACACACACACACCGACAACACACACACACACACACACACCGACAACACACACACACACCGACCACACACACACACACACACAACGACAACACACACACACACCGACAAGACACACACACACACACACCGACAACACACACACACACACACCGCACACACACACACACACAACGACAACACACACACACACGCGACGACACACACACACACACACACACCGACAACACACACACACACACACCGACAACACACACACACACCGACAACACGCACACACACGCACCGACAACACACACACACACACACACCGACAACACAAACACACACACACACACACCGACAACACACACACACACACACCGACAACACACACCGACAACACACCGACCACACACGACACACACACACGACACACACACCTACAACACACGACAACACACACACACACACACTGACAACACACACACACACACACGACACCGACACACACACCGACAACACACACACACATACACACCGACAACACACACACACACACACCGACAACACACACACACACACCGACAACACACACACACACACACACACCGACAACACACACACACACACGACACACACCGACACACACACACACACACACCGACAACACACACACACACACACCGACAACACACACACACACACACTGACAACACACACACACACACACACCGACAACACACACACACACACACCGAAAACACACGCACACCGACAACACACACACACACTACCGACACACACACACACACACACACCAGCAACACACTCACACACACCGACAACACACACACACACACACCGACAACACACACACACACACACCGACAACACAGACACACACACACACCGACAACACACACACACACGACACACCGACGACACACACACACACACTGACAACACACACACACACACACGACGACAACACACACACACACCGACAACACGCACACACACCGCACCGACACACACACACACACCGACAACAGACACACACACACACCGACAACACACAGACACACACACCGACAACACACACACACACACCGACAACACACACACACACACACCGACAGCACACACACACCGACAACACACACACACACACACCGACAACACACACACACACACACACACACACACACCGACAACACACACAGCACACACCGACAACACACACACACACACACCGACAACACACACACACACACACACACCGACAACACACACACACACCGACCACACACACACACACACACGACAACGACAACACAAACACACCGACAAGACACACACACACACACCGACAACACACACACACACACACACCGACAACACACACACACACAACACACACACACACACAGCGACAACACACACACACACACACACCGACAACACACACACACACACACACACCGACAACACACACACACACCCACAACACGCACACACACACCGACAACACACACACACACACCGACAACACACACACACACACACCGACAACACACACACACACACAACACCGACAACACACACACACACCGACAACACACACACACACAACACACACACACACACACCGACAACACACACACACACACACACGACCGACAACACACACACACACACCGACAACACACACACACACACACACACCGACAACACACACACCGACACACACACCGACAACACACACACACACACCTGACAACACACACACACCGACGACACACACACACACACACACCGACAACACACACACACACACACACACTGACAACACACACACACACGACACCGACAACACACACACACACCCGACAACACAACGACAACACACACACTGACAACGACAACACACACACACACACCGACAACACACACACACACACACCGACAACACACACACACACAACACACACACCGACAACACACACACACACACACACACACACCGACAACACACACACACGACAACACACACACACACACCGACAACACACACACACACACACACCGACACCGACAACACACACACACACACACACCGACAACACACACACACACACACCGACAACACACACACACACACACACCGACAACACACACACACACCGACACCACACACACGACACACCGACAACACACACACACACACACACGACCACACACACACACACACACACACCGACAACACACACACACACACCGACAACACAGACACACACACACCGACAACACACACACACACACGACAACACACACACACACACCGACAACACACACCGACAACACACACACACACACACCGACAACACACACACACACACACCGACAACACACACACACACACACACACACACACACACAACACACACACACACACCGACAACACACACACACACACACTGACAACACACACACACACCGAGAACACACACACACACACCGACAACACACACACACACCGACAACACACACACACACACCGACAACACACACACACACACACCACACACACACACACACACACAACGAGCAACACACACACACCGAGAAGACACACACACACACACCGACAACACACACACACACACACACCGACAACACACACACACCGATGCAACACACACACACACACACACCGACAACACACACACACACACACACCGACAACACAAACACACACACACACACACCGACAACACACACACACACACACACCGACAACACACCGACAACACACCGACCACACACACCGACCACACACACACACACACACACACCTACAACACACCGACAACACACACACACACACCGACAACACACACACACACACACACGACAACACACACACACATACACACCGACAACACACACACACACACCGACAACACACACACACACACCGACAACACACACACACACACACACACCGACAACACACACACACACACACACACACCAACAACACACACACACACACACCGACAACACACACACACACACACTGACAACACACACACACACACACACACCGACAACACACACACACACACCGACAACACACACACACACACACACCAGCAACACACTCACACACACCGACAACACACACACACACACACCGACAACACACACACACACACACCACACACCGACAACACACACACACACACACACCGACAACACACACACACACACTGACAACACACACACACACACCGACAACACACACACACACCGACAACACACACACACACCGACAACACACACACACACACCGACAACAGACACACACACACACCGACAACACACACACACACACACACCGACAACACACACACACACACCGACAACACACACACACACACACCGACAACACACACACACACCGACAACACACACACACACACACACACACACCAACAACACACACACACACACCGACAACACACACACACACACCGACAACACACACACACACACCGACAACACACACACACACACACACACCGACAACACACACACACACCTACCACACACACACACACACACAACGACAACACAAACACACCGACAAGACACACACACACACACACCGACAACACACACACACACACACCGACAACACACACACACACACAACACACACACACACCAACAACACACACACACACACACACCGACAACACACACACACACACACCGACAACACACACACACCGACACCGACACACACACACACACACCGACAACACCGACACACACACACACACCGACAACACACACACACACACCGACAACACACACACACACACACACCGACAACACACACACACACACCGACAACACACACACGCACACGACAACACACACACACCGACAACACACACACACACACACCGACAACACACACACACACAACACACACACACACCGACAACACACACACACACAAACACACACACACCGACAACACACACACACACACCGACAACACACACACACAGACAACACACACACACACACCGACAACACACACACACACACACACACACACACACACCGATAACACACACACACACACCGACAACACACACACACACACACCGACAACACACACACACACAACACACACACACAGCGACAACACACACACACACACACACACCGACAACACACACACACACACACACACACCGACAACACACACACACACACCCACAACACACACACACACACACCGACAACACACACACACACAACACACACACCGAAAACACACACACACAAACACACCGACAACACACACACACACACACACACACAACACACACACACACACCGACAACACACACACACCGACAACACATACACACACACCGACAACACACACACACCGACAACACACACACACACACACACACCGACAACACACACACACACACACACACCGACAACACACACACACACCGACAACACACACACGCACCGACAACACACACACACCGACAACACACACACACACACACACCGACAACACACACACACACACACACACACCGACAACACACACACACACACCGACAACACACACACACACACACCGACAACACACACACACACACACCGACAACACACACACACACACACCGACAATACACACACACACACAGACAACACACACACACACACCGACAACACACACACACACACACCGACAACACACACACACACACACCGACAACACACACACACACACACACCGACAACACACACACACACACACACCTACAACACACCGACAACACACACACACACACCGACAACACACACACACACACACACACCGACAACACACCGACAACACACACACACATACACACCGACAACACACACACACACACACCGACAACACAAACACACACCCACAACACACACACACACACCGACAACACACACACACACACGCACACACCGACAACACACACACACACACCGACAACACACACACACACACACCGACTCCGACAACACACACACACACACACCGACAACACACACACACACACCGACAACACACACACACACACCGACAACACACACACACACACACGAGCAACAGACACACACACGACAACACGCACACACACCGACAACACACACACACCGACAACACAGACACACACACACCGACAGCACACACACACACACACCGCACACACACACACTGAGGCGCAGGCCGCAGCACGCCGACAGCACCACACCGACAACACACACCGACACCAGACCACACACGCACACACACACACCGACAACACACACACACACACTGACAACACACACACACACACCGACAACACACACACACACACGCACACCAACAACACACACACACACACCCCACACACACACACACACACACACACCGACAACAACACAACACACCGATAAGACACACACACACACACACCGACAACACACACACACACACACCGACAACACACACACACCTACCACACACACACACCGACAACGCAAACACTCCGACAGACACACACCGACACACACACACACACACACCGACAACGCACACACACACCGACACACGCACACACGACACCGACACACACACACACACCGACAACACACACACACACACCGACAACACACAGACACACACACCGACAACACACACACACACACCGACAACACACACACACACACCGACAACACACACACACCGACAACACACACACACACACCGACAACACACACACACACAACACACACACACACCGACAACACACACACACACACACACACACACACCGACAACACACACACACACACCGACAACACACACACACCGACAACACACACACACACACCGACAAACACACACACACACACACACACACCGACAACACACACACACACACCGACAACACACACACACACACACCGACAACACACACACACACAACACACACACACACACAGCGACAACACACACACACACACACACACCGACAACACACACACACACACACACACCGACAACACACACACACACACCCACAACACACACACACACACCGACAACACACACACACACAACACACACACACACACCGACAACACACACACACAAACACACCGACAACACACACACACACACACACCGACAACACACACACACACACCGACAACACACACACACACACCGACAACACACACACACACACCGACAACACACACACACACACCGACAACACACACACACCGACAACACACACACACACACACCGACAACACACACACACACAACACACACACACACCGACAACACACACACACACACACACACACACACACACCGACAACACACACACACACCGACAACACACACACACCGACAACACACACACACACACCGACAACACACACACACACACACACCGACAACACACACACACACACCGACAACACACACACACACACACACCGACAACACACACACACACAACACACACACACACACAGCGACAACACACACACACACACACACCGACAACACACACACACACACACACACCGACAACACACACACACACACCCACAACACACACACACACCGACAACACACACACACAGACAACACACACACACACACACCGACAACACACACACACACACACCGACAACACACACACACACAACACACACACACACACACACACACACACCGACAACACACACACACACACCGACAACACACACACACACACACCGACAACACACACACACATACCACACACACACACACACCGACAACACACCGACAACACACACACACACACCGACAACACACACACACCGACAACACACACACACACACACACCGACAACACACACACACACACACACACTGACAACACACACACACACACACCGACAACACACACACACACACCGACAACACACACACACACACACTGACAACACACACACACACACACCGACAACACACACACACACACACCGACAACACACACACACACAACACACACACCGACAACACACACACACACACACACACACACACACACCGACAACACACACACACACCGACAACACACACACACACACACCGACAACACACACACACACCGACACCACACACACACACACACACACACACACACACCAACAACACACACACACACACACACCGACAACACACACACACACACCGACAACACACACACACACACACCGACAACACACACACCGACAACACACACACACACACCGACAACACACACACACACCGACAACACACACACACACACACCAACAACACACACACACACCTACCACACACACACACACACACAACGACAACACACACACACCGAGAAGACACACACACACACACACACACTGACAAAACACACACACACACACACACACACACACCGACAACACACACACACACCGACAACACACACACACACACACCGACAACACACACACACACCGAGAACACACACACACACACCGACAACACACACACACACCGACAACACACACACACACACCGACAACACACACACACACATACCACACACACACACACACACAACGACAACACACACACACCGAGAAGACACACACACACACACACCGACAACACGCACACACACACACCGACAACACACACACACCGACAACACACACACACACACACCGACAACACACACACACACACACACCGACAACACAAACACACACACACACACACCGACAACACACACACACACACACACCGACAACACACCGACAACACACCGACCACACACCGACCACACACACACACACACACACCTACAACACACCGACAACACACACACACACACCGACAACACACACACACACCGACAACACACCGACAACACACACACACTTACACACCGACAACACACACACACACACCGACAACACACACACACACACTGACAACACACACACACACACACACACCGACAACACACACACACACACACACCGACAACACACACACACCGACAACACACACACACACACACCGACAACACACACACACACACACTGACAACACACACACACACACACCGACAACACACACACACACACACACCGACAACACACACACACACACCGACAACACACACACACACACCGACAACACACACACA
>NW_027675419.1:87500-161045 GCF_965601325.2 Salmo salar
CAGACACACACACCGACAACACACACACACACACCGACAACACACACACACACCGACAACACACACACACCGACAACACACACACACACACACCGACAACACACACACACACAACACAAACACACACCGACAACACACACACACACACACACACACACACACCGACAACACACACACACACACCGACAACACACACACACAGACAACACACACACACACACCGACAACACACACACACACACACACACACCGACAACACACACACACACACCGACAACACACACACACACACACCGACAACACACACACACACAACACACACACACACACAGCGAAAACACACACACACACACACACACCGACAACACACACACACACACACACACCGACAACACACACACACACACCCACAACACACACACACACACCGACAACACACACACACAACACACACACCGACAACACACACACACAAACACACCGACAACACACACACACACACACACCGACAACACACACACACACACCGACAACACACACACACCGACAACACATACACACACACCGACAACACACACACACCGACAACACACACACACACACACACACCGACAACACACACACACACACACACACCGACAACACACACACACACCGACAACACACACACGCACCGACAACACACACACACCGACAACACACACACACACACACACCGACAACACACACACACACACACACACACCGACAACACACACACACACACACACACACCGACAACACACACACAAACACACCGACAACACACACACACACACACCGACAACACACACACACACACACCGACAACACACACACACACACAGACAACACACACACACCGACAACACACACACACACACACCGACAACACACACACACACACACCGACAACACACACACACACACCGACAACACACACACACACACACACCGACAACACAAACACACACACACACAAACCGACAACACACACACACACACCGACAACACACCGACAACACACCGACCACACACCGACCACACACACACACACACACACCGACAACACACACACACACACACACACCGACAACACACACACACACACCGACAACACACACACACACACACCGACAACACACACACACACACACTGACAACACACACACACACACACACACACACCGACAACACACACACACACACACCGACAACACACACACACACACCGACAACACACACACACACACCGACAACACACACACACACACACACACCAGCAACACACTCACACACACCGACAACACACACACACACACACCGACAACACACACACACACACACCGACAACACAGACACACACACACACTGACAACACACACACACACACCGACAACACACACACACACACACCGACAACACACACACACACCGACAACACACACACACACACCGACAACAGACACACACACACACCGACAACACACACACACACACCGACAACACACACACACACACCGACAACACACACACACACACACCGACAACACACACACACACCGACAACACACACACACACACACACAACGACAACACAAACACACCGACAAGACACACACACACACACACCGACAACACACACACACACACACCGACAACACACACACACACACAACACACACACACACCGACAACACACACACACACACACACCGACAACACACACACACACACACCGACAACACACACACACACCGACAACACGCACACACACGCACCGACAACACACACACACCGACAACACACACACACACACCGACAACACACAGACACACACACCGACAACACACACACACACACCGACAACACACACACACACCGACAACACACACACACCGACAACACACACACACACACACCGACAACACACACACACACAACACAAACACACACCGACAACACACACACACACACACACACACACACACACCGACAACACACAAACACACACCGACAACACACACACACAGACAACACACACACACACACCGACAACACACACACACACACACACACACACACCGACAACACACACACACACACCGACAACACACACACACACACACCGACAACACACACACACACAACACACACACACACACACACAGCGAAAACACACACACACACACACACACCGACAACACACACACACACACACACACCGACAACACACACACACACACCCACAACACACACACACACACCGACAACACACACACACAACACACACACCGACAACACACACACACAAACACACCGACAACACACACACACACACACACCGACAACACACACACACACACCGACAACACACACACACCGACAACACATACACACACACCGACAACACACACACACCGACAACACACACACACACACACACACCGACAACACACACACACACACACACACCGACAACACACACACACACCGACAACACACACACGCACCGACAACACACACACACCGACAACACACACACACACACACACCGACAACACACACACACACACACACACACCGACAACACACACACACACACACACACACCGACAACACACACACAAACACACCGACAACACACACACACACACACCGACAACACACACACACACACACCGACAACACACACACACACACAGACAACACACACACACCGACAACACACACACACACACACCGACAACACACACACACACACACCGACAACACACACACACACACCGACAACACACACACACACACACACCGACAACACAAACACACACACACACAAACCGACAACACACACACACACACCGACAACACACCGACAACACACCGACCACACACCGACCACACACACACACACACACACCTACAACACACCGACAACACACACACACACACCGACAACACACACACACACACACACACCGACAACACACCGACAACACACACACACATACACACCGACAACACACACACACACACCGACAACACACACACACACACCGACAACACACACACACACACACACACCGACAACACACACACACACACACACACACCGACAACACACACACACCGACAACACACACACACACACACCGACAACACACACACACACACACACTGACAACACACACACACACACACACCGACAACACACACACACACACACCGACAACACACACACACACACCGACAACACACACACACACACCGACAACACACACACACACACACACCAGCAACACACTCACACACACCGACAACACACACACACACACACCGACAACACACACACACACACACCGACAACACAGAAAAACACACACACCGACAACACACACACACACACCGACAACACACACACACACACTGACAACACACACACACACACCGACAACACACACACACACACACCGACAACACACACACACACCGACAACACACACACACCGACAACAGACACACACACACACCGACAACACACACACACACACCGACAACACACACACACACACCGACAACACACACACACACACACCGACAACACACACACACACCGACAACACACACACACACACACACACACACCAACAACACACACACACACACCGACAACACACACACACTCACCGACAACACACACACACACACCGACAACACACACACACACACACACACACCGACAACACACACACACACACACCTACCACACACACACACACACACAACGACAACACAAACACACCGACAAGACACACACACACACACACCGACAACACACACACACACACACCGACAACACACACACACACACAACACACACACACACCGACAACACACACACACACCGACAACACACACACACACACACACCGACAACACACACACACACCGACAACACGCACACACACGCACCGACAACACACACACACCGACAACACACACACACACACCGACAACACACACACACACCGACAACACACACACGCACCGACAACACACACACACCGACAACACACACACACACACACACCGACAACACACACACACACACACACACCGACAACACACACACACACACACACCGACAACACACACACACACACCGACAACACACACACACACACCGACAACACACACACACACACACACCGACAACACACACACACACACAGACAACACACACACACACACCGACAACACACACACACACACACCGACAACACACACACACACACACCGACAACACACACACACACACACACACCGACAACACACACACACACACACACCGACAACACAAACACACACTCACACCGACAACACACACACACACACACACACCGACAACACACCGACAACACACCGACCACACACCGACCACACACACACACACACACACACCTACAACACACCGACAACACACACACACACACCGACAACACACACACACACACACACACCGACAACACACCGACAACACACACACACATACACACCGACAACACACACACACACACCGACAACACACACACACACACCGACAACACACACACACACACACACACCGACAACACACACACACACACACACACACCGACAACACACACACACACACCGACAACACACACACACACACACCGACAACACACACACACACACACTGACAACACACACACACACACACACACCGACAACACACACACACACACACCGACAACACACACACACACACACCGACAACACACACACACACACCGACAACACACACACACAAACACACACCAGCAACACACTCACACACACCGACAACACACAGACACACACACCGACAACACACACACACACACCGACAACACACACACACACCGACAACACACACACACCGACAACACACACACACACCGACAACACACACACACACAACAAACACACACCGACAACACACACACACACACACCGACAACACACACACACACACCGACAACACACACACACCGACAACACACACACACACACCGACAACACACACACACACACACCGACAACACACACACACACACCGACAACACACACACACACACACCGACAACACACACACACAACACACACACACACACAGCGACAACACACACACACACACACCGACAACACACACACACACACACACACACCGACAACACACACACACACACCCACAACACACACACACACCGACAACACACACACACACAACACACACACACACACCGACAACACACACACACACACACACCGACAACACACACACACACACCGACAACACACACACACCGACAACACACACACACCGACAACACACACACACACACACACCGACAACACACACACACACACACACACCGACAACACACACACACACCGACAACACACACACGCACCGACAACACACACACACCGACAACACACACACACACACACACCGACAACACACACACACACACACCGACAACACACACACACACACACACACACACCGACAACACACACACACACACACCGACAACACACACACACACCGACAACACACACACACACACACCGACAACACACACACACACACAGACAATACACACACACACACACCGACAACACACACACACACACACCGACAACACACACACACACACACACCGACAACACACACACACACAACACACACACACACACACCGACAACACACACACCGACAATACACACACACACACACCGACAACACACACCGACAACACACACACACACACCGACATCACACACACACACACCGACAACACACACACACACACACCGACAACACACACACACACCGACAACACAAACACACACACACACACCAACAACACACACACACACACCGACAACACACACACACACACCGACAACACACACACACACCGACAACACACACACACACACACCGATAACACACACACACACCTACCACACACACACACACACCGACAACACACACACACACACAACACACACACACACCAACAACACACACACACACACACACCGACAACACACACACACACACACCGACAACACACACACACACACCGACAACACACCGACAACACACACACACCGACAACACACACACACCGACAACACACACACACACACACACACACCGACAACACACACACACACACCGACAACACACACACCGACAACACACACACACACGCACCGACAACACACACACACCGACAACACACACACACACACACACCGACAACACACACACACACACACACCGACAACACACACACACACACACCGACAACACACACACACACACCGACAACACACACACACACACACCGACAACACACACACACCGACAACACACACACACACACACACACCGACAACACACACACACACAACACACACACACACCGACAACACACACACACACACAGACACACACACCGACAACACACACACACACACACCGACAACACACACACACACACCGACAACACACACACACACACACACACACCGACAACACACACACACACACACCGACAACACACACACACACCGACAACACACACACAAACAACACACACACACACACACCGACAACACACACACACACACACACACCGACAACACACACACACACACACACCGACAACACACACACACACACCGACAACACACACACACACACCGACAACACACACACACACACACACCGACAACACACACACACACACAGACAACACACACACACACACCGACAACACACACACACACACACCGACAACACACACACACACACACCGACAACACACACACACACACACACACCGACAACACACACACACACACACACCGACAACACAAACACACACTCACACCGACAACACACACACACACACACACACCGACAACACACCGACAACACACCGACCACACACCGACCACACACACACACACACACACACCTACAACACACCGACAACACACACACACACACCGACAACACACACACACACACACACACCGACAACACACCGACAACACACACACACATACACACCGACAACACACACACACACACCGACAACACACACACACACACCGACAACACACACACACACACACACACCGACAACACACACACACACACACACACACCGACAACACACACACACACACCGACAACACACACACACACACACCGACAACACACACACACACACACTGACAACACACACACACACACACACACCGACAACACACACACACACACACCGACAACACACACACACACACACCGACAACACACACACACACACCGACAACACACACACACAAACACACACCAGCAACACACTCACACACACCGACAACACACAGACACACACACCGACAACACACACACACACACCGACAACACACACACACACCGACAACACACACACACCGACAACACACACACACACCGACAACACACACACACACAACAAACACACACCGACAACACACACACACACACACCGACAACACACACACACACACCGACAACACACACACACCGACAACACACACACACACACCGACAACACACACACACACACACCGACAACACACACACACACACCGACAACACACACACACACACACCGACAACACACACACACAACACACACACACACACAGCGACAACACACACACACACACACCGACAACACACACACACACACACACACACCGACAACACACACACACACACCCACAACACACACACACACCGACAACACACACACACACAACACACACACACACACCGACAACACACACACACACACACACCGACAACACACACACACACACCGACAACACACACACACCGACAACACACACACACCGACAACACACACACACACACACACCGACAACACACACACACACACACACACCGACAACACACACACACACCGACAACACACACACGCACCGACAACACACACACACCGACAACACACACACACACACACACCGACAACACACACACACACACACCGACAACACACACACACACACACACACACACCGACAACACACACACACACACACCGACAACACACACACACACCGACAACACACACACACACACACCGACAACACACACACACACACAGACAATACACACACACACACACCGACAACACACACACACACACACCGACAACACACACACACACACACACCGACAACACACACACACACAACACACACACACACACACCGACAACACACACACCGACAATACACACACACACACACCGACAACACACACCGACAACACACACACACACACCGACAACACACACACACACACCGACAACACACACACACACACACCGACAACACACACACACACCGACAACACAAACACACACACACACACCAACAACACACACACACACACCGACAACACACACACACACACCGACAACACACACACACACCGACAACACACACACACACACACCGATAACACACACACACACCTACCACACACACACACACACCGACAACACACACACACACACAACACACACACACACCAACAACACACACACACACACACACCGACAACACACACACACACACACCGACAACACACACACACACACCGACAACACACCGACAACACACACACACCGACAACACACACACACCGACAACACACACACACACACACACACACCGACAACACACACACACACACCGACAACACACACACCGACAACACACACACACACGCACCGACAACACACACACACCGACAACACACACACACACACACACCGACAACACACACACACACACACACCGACAACACACACACACACACACCGACAACACACACACACACACCGACAACACACACACACACACACCGACAACACACACACACCGACAACACACACACACACACACACACCGACAACACACACACACACACACACAACACACACACACACCGACAACACACACACACACACAGACACACACACCGACAACACACACACACACACACCGACAACACACACACACACACCGACAACACACACACACACACACACACACCGACAACACACACACACACACACCGACAACACACACACACACCGACAACACACACACAAACAACACACACACACACACAGCGACAACACACACACACACACACACACACCGACAACACACACACACACACACCGACAACACACACACACACACCGACAACACACACACACACACACCGACAACACACACACACACAACACACACAAACACACCGACAACACACACACACACACACACCGACAACACACACACACACACACCGACAACACACACACACACATACCGACAACACACACACACACACAAACAACACACACACACACAGCGACAACACACACACACACACACACACCGACAACACACACACACACACACCGACAACACACACACACACACCGACAACACACACACACACACACACCGACAACACACACACACACACAACACACACAAACACACCGACAACACACACACACACACACACCGACAACACACACACACAAACACACCGACAACACACACACACACATACCGACAACACACACACACACACCGACAACACACACACACCGACAACACACACACACACACCGACAACACACACACACACACCGACAACACACACACACACCGACAACACACCCACGCACACCCAGCAACACACATACCGACAACACACACACACACACACCGACAACACACACACACCGACAACACACACACACACACCGACAACACACACACACACACTACACACCGACAACACACACACACACACTGACAACACACACACACACACCGACAACACACACACACACACACCGACAACACACACACACCGACAACACACACACACACACACACACACACCGACAACACACACACACACACTGACAACACACACACACACAACACACACACACACACCGACAACACACACACACACACACACCGACAACACACACACACACACACCGACAACACACACACACACACACCGACAACACACACACACACACACACACACACCGACAACACACACACACACACACCCACAACACACACACACACCGACAACACACACACACACACCGACAACACACAACACACACACACCGACAACACACACACACACACACTGACAAGACACACACACACACACCGACAACACACACACACACACACACACACACCGACAACACACACACACCGACAACACACACACACACACACACATACCGACAACACACACACACACACACAGACAACACACACACACACACACCGACAACACACACACACACACACTGACAACACACACACACACACCGACAACACACACACACACCGACAACACACACACACACCGACAACACACACACACACACTCCGACAACACACACACACACACACACCAGCAACACACTCACACACACCGACAACACACACACACACCGACAACACACACACACACACCGACAACACAGACACACACACACACCGACAACACACACACACTCACACACACCGATAACACACACACACACACTGACAACACACACACACACACACCGACAACACACACACACACACTCCGACAACACACACACACACCGACAACACACACACACACCGACAACACACACACACACAACACACACACACACACACCGACAACACACACACACACACACCGACAACACACACACACACACACACACCAACAACACACACTGACACACACACCGACAACACACACACACACACACACACACACACCGACAACACACACACACACACACCGACAACACACACACACACACACCGACAACACACACACACACCAACAACACACACACAAACAACACACACACACACACAGCGACAACACACACACACACACACACCGACAACACACACACACCGACAACACACACACACACACCGACAACACACACACACACACCGACAACACACACACACACAACACACACAAACACACCGACAACACACACACACACACACCGACAACACACACACACAACACACCGACAACACACACACACACATACCGACAACACACACACACACACCGACAACACACACACACACACACCGACAACACACACACACACACCGACAACACACACACACACACCGACAACACACACACACACCGACAACACACCCACGCACACTCCAGCAACACACATACCGACAACACACACACACCGACAACACACACACACACCGACAACACACACACACACACCGACAACACACACACACACACACCGACAACACACACACACACCGACAACACACACACACCGACAACACACACACACACACACACACACACCGACAACACACACACACACACCGACAACACACACACACACAACACACACACACACACCGACAACACACACACACACACAACCGACAACACACACACACACACACCGACAACACACACACACACACACCGACAACACACACACACACACACACACACCGACAACACACACACACACACCGACAACACACACACACACCGACAACACACAACACACACACACCGACAACACAAACACACACACACCGACAACACACACACACACACGACAAGACACACACACACACCGACAACACACACACACACCGACAACACACACACACACACCGACAACACACACACACACACACACACCGACAACACACACACACACACACCGACAACACACACACACACAACCGACAACACACACACACACACACAACAACACACACACACACAGCGACAACACACACACACACACACACACCGACAACACACACACACACACACCGACAACACACACACACACACCGACAACACACACACACACACACACCGACAACACACACACACACACAACACACACAACACACCGACAACACACACACACACACACCGACAACACACACACACACACACACCGACAACACACACACACACAACCGACAACACACACACACACACCGACAACACACACACACCGACAACACACACACACACACCGACAACACACACACACACACCGACAACACACACACACACCGACAACACACACACCACACTCAGCAACACACAACCGACAACACACACACACACACACCGACAACACACACACACCGACAACACACACACACACACCGACAACACACACACACACACATACACACCGACAACACACACACACACACTGACAACACACACACACACACCGACAACACACACACACACACACCGACAACACACACACACCGACAACACACACACACACACACACACACCGACAACACACACACACACACGACAACACACACACACACAACACACACACACACACCGACAACACACACACACACACACACCGACAACACACACACACACACACCGACAACACACACACACACACACCGACAACACACACACACACACACACACACACCGACAACACACACACACACACACCCACAACACACACACACACCGACAACACACACACACACACCGACAACACATAAACACACACACACCGACAACACACACACACACACACTGACAAGACACACACACACACACCGACAACACACACACACACACACACACACACCGACAACACACACACACCGACAACACACACACACACACACACATACCGACAACACACACACACACACACAGACAACACACACACACACACACCGACAACACACACACACACACACTGACAACACACACACACACACCGACACACACACACACACACCGACAACACACACACACACCGACAACACACACACACACACCCGACAACACACACACACACACACACCAGCAACACACTCACACACACCGACAACACACACACACACCGACAACACACACACACACACCGACAACACAGACACACACACACACCGACAACACACACACACACACACACACCGACAACACACACACACACACTGACAACACACACACACACACACCGACAACACACACACACACACACCGACAACACACACACACACACCGACACACACACACACACACACCGACAACACACACACACACGACAACACACACACACACACACACGACAACACACACACACACACACCGACAACACACACACACACACACACCACCAACAACACACACACACACACACCGACAACACACACACACACACACACACACACACACCGACAACACACACACACACACACCGACAACACACACACACACACACCGACAACACACACACACACACAACAACACACACACACACAACACACACACACACACACCGACAACACACACACACACACACACCGACAACACACACACACCGACAACACACACACACACACCGACACACACACACACACACCGACAACACACACACACACACACACACACACACACACACCGACAACCACACACACACACACCGACAACACACACACACACACACACCGACAACACACACACACACACACCGACAACACACACACACACACCGACAACACACACACACACACACCGACAACACACACACACACACCGACAACACACACACACACACGACAACACACACACACCGACAACACACCCACGCACACTCCACACACACAACCGACAACACACACACACCGACAACACACACACACACCGACAACACACACACACACACGACAACACACACACACACACCGACAACACACACACACACGACAACACACACACACCGACAACACACACACACACACACACACACACCGACAACACACACACACACTGACAACACACACACACAACAACACACACAACACACACCGACAACACACACACACACACACACCGACAACACACACACACACACACCGACAACACACACACACACACACCACACACACACACACACACACACACACACCGACAACACACACACACACACCGACAACACACACACACACCGACAACACACACACACACACACACCGACAACACACACACACACACACACCGACAACACAACACACACACACTGACAAGCACACACACACACACCACACACACACACACACACACACACACACACCGACAACACACACACACACACACACCGACAACACACACACACACACCGACAACACACACACACACACACACACCGACAACACACACACACACACACACCGACAACACACACACACACCGACAACACACACACACACCGACAACACACACCCACACACACACCGACAACACACACACACACACACCACACCACACACACACACACACACCGACAACACACACACACACACACCGACAACACACACACACACCGACAACACACACACACACACCGACAACACACACACACACACACACACACCGACAACACACACACACACACACCGACAACACACACACACACACACCGACAACACACACACACACAACGACAACACACACACCGACATCACACACACACACACACCGACAACACACACACACACACCGACAACACACACACACACAACACACACACACACACACCGACAACACACACACACACACACCGACAACACACACACACACACACACACACCGACAACACACACACACACAACGACAACACACACACACACACACACCGACAACACACACACACACAACACACACACACACACCGACAACACACACACACACACACCGACAACACACACACACACACACACACCGACAACACACACACACACACCGACAACACACACACACACACACCGACAACACACACACACACACACCGACAACACACACACACACACCAACAACACACACACACACCGACAACACACACACACACACACACACCGACAACACACACACACACACACCGACAACACACACACACACACTGACAACACACACACACACCGACAACACACACACACACACACCGACAACACACACACACACACACAACGACAACACACACACACCGACAACACACACACACACACACACACCGACAACACACACACACACACACTGACAACACACACACAACACACACACACACACCGACACACACACACACACACACACCGACAACACACACAAACACACACCGACAACACACACACACACCGACAACACACACACACACACACACACACACCGACAACACACACACACACCGACAACACACACACACACCGACAACACATAAACACACACACACCGACAACACACACACACACACACTGACAAGACACACACACACACCGACAACACACACACACACACACACCGACAACACACACACACACACACCGACAACACACACACACACACACACACACACCGACAACACACACACACACCGACAACACACACACACACCGACAACACTCACACACACACACTGACAACACACACACACACACACACCGACAACACACACACACACACCGACAACACACACACACACACACACCAGCAACACACTCACACACACCGACAACACACACACACACCGACAACACACACACACACACCGACAACACAGACACACACACACACCGACAACACACACACACACACACACACACACCGATAACACACACACACACACTGACAACACACACACACACACCGACAACACACACACACACACACCGACAACACAGACACACACACACCGACAACACACACACACACACACACACCGACAACACACACACACACACTGACAACACACACACACACACACACCGACAACACACACACACACACACCGACAACACACACACACAGACAACACACACAAACACACACCGACAACACACACACACACACACCGACAACACACACACACACAACACACACACACACACACACACACACACACACACACACACACACACACCGACAACACACACACACACACACCGACAACACACACACACACACACCGACAACACACACACACACACCGACAACACACACACACACACACTTACAACGCACACACACACACACCGACAACACACACACCGACAACACACACACACACACACAACCGACAACACACACACACACCGACAACAAACACACACACCGACAACACACACTCACACACACACCGACAACACACACACACACACACACACACACACACACCGACAACACACACACACACACCGACAACACACACACACACACACCGACAACACACACACACACCGACACCACACACACACACACCGACAACACACACACACACACACACACCAACAACACACACACACCGACAACACACACACACACTGACAACACACACACACACACACACCGACAACACACACACACACACACCGACAACACACACACACAGACAACACACACAAACACACACCGACAACACACACACACACACACCGACAACACACACACACACAACACACACACACACACACACACACACACACACACCGACAACACACACACACACACACCGACAACACACACACACACACACCGACAACACACACACACACACCTACCACACACACACACACACCGACAACACACCGACAACACACACACACACACCGACAACACACACACACCGACAACACACACACACACACACACCGACAACACACACACACACCGACAACACACACACACACACACTTACAACGCACACACACACACACCGACAACACACACACACACAACACACACACCGACAACACACACACACACACACAACCGACAACACACACACACACCGACAACACACACACACACCGACAACACACACTCACACACACACCGACAACACACACACACACACACACACACACACGCACCGACAACACACACACACACACCGACAACACACACACACACACACCGACAACACACACACACACCGACACCACACACACACACACCGACAACACACACACACACACACACACACCGACAACACACACACACACACCGACAACACACACACACACACCGACAACACACACACACACACACCGACAACACACACACACACACCAACAACACACACACACACCGACAACACACACACACACACACACACCGACAACACACACACACACACACCGACAACACACACACACACACTGACAACACACACACACACCGACAACACACACACACACACACCGACAACACACACACACACACACAACGACAACACACACACACCGACAACACACACACACACACACACACCGACAACACACACACACACACACTGACAACACACACACAACACACACACACACACCGACAACACACACACACACACACCGACAACACACACAAACACACACCGACAACACACACACACACCGACAACACACACACACACACACACACACACCGACAACACACACACACACCGACAACACACACACACACACCGACAACACATAAACACACACACACCGACAACACACACACACACACACTGACAAGACACACACACACACCGACAACACACACACACACACACACCGACAACACACACACACACACACCGACAACACACACACACACACACACACCGACAACACACACACACACCGACAACACACACACACACCGACAACACTCACACACACACACTGACAACACACACACACACACACACCGACAACACACACACACACACCGACAACACACACACACACACACACCAGCAACACACTCACACACACCGACAACACACACACACACCGACAACACACACACACACACCGACAACACAGACACACACACACACCGACAACACACACACACACACACACACACACACCGATAACACACACACACACACTGACAACACACACACACACACCGACAACACACACACACACACATCGACAACACAGACACACACACACCGACAACACACACACACACACACACACACACCGACAACACACACACACACACTGACAACACACACACACACACACACCGACAACACACACACACACACACCGACAACACACACACACAGACAACACACACAAACACACACCGACAACACACACACACACACACACACCGACAACACACACACACACACACACACAACACACACACACACACACACACACACACACACACACACACCGACAACACACACACACACACACCGACAACACACACACACACACACACCGACAACACACACACACACACCTACCACACACACACACACACCGACAACACACCGACAACACACACACACACACCGACAACACACACACACCGACAACACACACACACACACACCGACAACACACACACACACACACCGACAACACACACACACACACACTTACAACGCACACACACACACACCGACAACACACACACCGACAACACACACACACACACACAACCGACAACACACACACACACCGACAACAAACACACACACCGACAACACACACTCACACACACACCGACAACACACACACACACACACACACACACACACCGACAACACACACACACACACCGACAACACACACACACACACACCGACAACACACACACACACCGACACCACACACACACACACACCGACAACACACACACACACACACACACACCAACAACACACACACACCGACAACACACACACACACTGACAACACACACACACACACACACCGACAACACACACACACCGACAACACACACACACAGACAACACACACAAACACACACCGACAACACACACACACACACACCGACAACACACACACACACAACACACACACACACACACACACACACACACCGACAACACACACACACACACACCGACAACACAAACACACACACACCGACAACACACACACACACACCTACCACACACACACACACACCGACAACACACCGACAACACACACACACACACCGACAACACACACACACCGACAACACACACACACACACACACACCGACAACACACACACACACACACCGACAACACACACACACACACACTTACAACGCACACACACACACACCGACAACACACACACACACAACACACACACCGACAACACACACACACACACACAACCGACAACACACACACACACCGACAACACACACACACACCGACAACACACACTCACACACACACCGACAACACACACACACACACACACACACACACACCGACAACACACACACACACACCGACAACACACACACACACACACCTACCACACACACACACACACCGACAACACACACACACACACACACACACACACACACAACACACACACACACACCGACAACACACACACACACACACACACACCGACAACACACACACACACACACCGACAACACACACACACACAACGACAACACACACACACACCGACAACACACACACCGACAACACACACACACACACACCGACAACACACACACACACACACCGACAACACACACACACACAACACACACACACACACACCGACAACACACACACACACACACCGACAACACACACACACACACACACACACCGACAACACACACACACACACCGACAACACACACACACACACACACCGACAACACACACACACACAACACACACACACACACCGACAACACACACACACACACACCGACAACACACACACACACACACACACCGACAACACACACACACACACCGACAACACACACACACACACCGACAACACACACACACACACACCGACAACACACACACACACACCAACAACACACACACACACCGACAACACACACACACACACACACACCGACAACACACACACACACACACCGACAACACACACACACACACTGACAACACACACACACACCGACAACACACACACACACACACCGACAACACACACACACACACAACGACAACACACACACACCGACAACACACACACACACACACACACCGACAACACACACACACACACACTGACAACACACACACAACACACACACACACACCGACAACACACACACACACACACCGACAACACACACAAACACACACCGACAACACACACACACACCGACAACACACACACACACACACACACACACCGACAACACACACACACACCGACAACACACACACACACCGACAACACATAAACACACACACACCGACAACACACACACACACACACTGACAAGACACACACACACACCGACAACACACACACACACACACACCGACAACACACACACACACACACCGACAACACACACACACACACACACACACACCGACAACACACACA
This sequence comes from Salmo salar, assembly GCF_965601325.2. Lineage (NCBI taxonomy): Eukaryota > Metazoa > Chordata > Actinopteri > Salmoniformes > Salmonidae > Salmo > Salmo salar. The sequence continues at coordinate 108,181 of NW_027675419.1, forward strand.
CACACCGACAACACACACACACACCGACAACACTCACACACACACACTGACAACACACACACACACACACACCGACAACACACACACACACACCGACAACACACACACACACACACACCAGCAACACACTCACACACACCGACAACACACACACACACCGACAACACACACACACACACCGACAACACAGACACACACACACACCGACAACACACACACACACACACACACACACCGATAACACACACACACACACTGACAACACACACACACACACCGACAACACACACACACACACACCGACAACACAGACACACACACACCGACAACACACACACACACACACACACCGACAACACACACACACACACTGACAACACACACACACACACACACCGACAACACACACACACACACACCGACAACACACACACACAGACAACACACACAAACACACACCGACAACACACACACACACACACCGACAACACACACACACACAACACACACACACACACACACACACACACACACACACACACACACACACACACCGACAACACACACACACACACACCGACAACACACACACACACACACCGACAACACACACACACACACCGACAACACACACACACACACACTTACAACGCACACACACACACACCGACAACACACACACCGACAACACACACACACACACACAACCGACAACACACACACACACCGACAACAAACACACACACCGACAACACACACTCACACACACACCGACAACACACACACACACTGACAACACACACACACACACACACCGACAACACACACACACACACACCGACAACACACACACACAGACAACACACACAAACACACACCGACAACACACACACACACACACCGACAACACACACACACACAACACACACACACACACACACACACACACACACACACACACCGACAACACACACACACACACACCGACAACACACACACACACACACCGACAACACACACACACACACCTTCACACACACACACACACCGACAACACACCGACAACACACACACACACACCGACAACACACACACACCGACAACACACACACACACACACACCGACAACACACACACACACACACTTACAACGCACACACACACACACCGACAACACACACACACACAACACACACACCGACAACACACACACACACACACAACCGACAACACACACACACACCGACAACACACACACACACCGACAACACACACTCACACACACACCGACAACACACACACACACACACACACACACGCACCGACAACACACACACACACACCGACAACACACACACACACACACCGACAACACACACACACACCGACACCACACACACACACACCGACAACACACACACACACACACACACACCAACAACACACACACACCGACAACACACACACACACACCGACAACACACACACACACCAACAACACACACACACACACACCGACAACACACACACACACCTACCACACACACACACACACACAACGACAACACACACACACCGAGAAGACACACACACACACACACACACACACCGACAACACACACACACACCGACAACACACACACACCGACAACACACACACACACACACCGACAACACACACACACACACACACCGACAACACAAACACACACACACACACACCAACAACACACCGACAACACACACACACACACACACACCGACAACACACCGACCACACACACACACACACACACCTACAACACACCGACAACACACACACACACACCGACAACACACACACACACACACAGCGACAACACACAGACAACACACACACACATACACACCGACAACACACACACACACACCGACAACACACACACACACACCGACAACACACACACACACACACACCGACAACACACACACACACACAACACACACACACACACCGACAACACACACACACACACACACACCGACAACACACACACACCGACAACACACACACACACCGACAACACACACACACACACACACACACCAGCAACACACACACACCGACAACACACACAGACACACACCGACAACACACACACACACACACACACCGACAACACACACACACACACACACACCGACAACAAACACACACACACCGACAACACACACACACACTGACAACACACACACACACACACCGACAACACACACACACACACACACACACCGACAACACACACACACACACCGACAACACACACACACCGACAACACACACACACACCGACAACACACACACACACACACACCGACAACACACACACACACACACCGACAACACACACACACAAACACACCGACAACACAATCACACACATACCGACAACACACACACACACACCGACAACACACACACACACACCGACAACACACACACACACACACCGACAACACACACACACACCGACAACACACCCACGCACACTCCAGCAACACACATACTGACAACACACACACACACACACCGACAATACACACACACCGACAACACACACACACACACCGACAACACACACACACACACACACACCGACAACACACACACACACACTGACAACACACACACACACACACCGACAACACACACACACACACCGACAACACACACACACCGACAACACACACACACCGACAACACACACACACACACACACACACACCGACAACCCACACACACACACTGACAACACACACACACACAACACACACACACACACTGACAACACACACACACACACACACCGACAACACACACACACACCGACAACACACACACACACACACCGACAACACACACACACACACACACACACACATACCGACAACACACACACACACACACCCACAACACACACACACACCGACAACACACACACACACACCGACAACACATAAACACACACACACCGACAACACACACACACACACACTGACAAGACACACACACACACACCGACAACACACACACACACACACACACACACCGACAACACACACACACCGACAACACACACACACACACACATACCGACAACACACACACACACACACCGACAACACACACACACACACACCGACAACACACACACACACCGACAACACACACACACACACTCCGACAACACACACACACAAACACACCAGCAACACACTCACACACACCGACAACACACACACACACCGACAACACACACACACACACCGACAACACAGACACACACACACACCGACAACACACACACACACACTCACACACACCGATAACACACACACACACACCGACAACACACACACACACCGACAACACACCCACGCACACTCCAGCAACACACATACCGACAACACACACACACACACACCGACAACACACACACACCGACAACACACACACACACACCGACAACACACACACACACACACACACACCGACAACACACACACACACACTGACAACACACACACACACACCGACAACACACACACACACACACCGACAACACACACAGACACACACCGACAACACACACACACCGACAACACACACACACACACACACACACCGACAACACACACACACACACTGACAACACACACACACACAACACACACACACACACCGACAACACACACACACACACACACCGACAACACACACACACACACACCGACAACACACACACACACACACCGACAACACACACACACACACACACACACACCGACAACACACACACACACACCCACAACACACACACACACCGACAACACACACACACACACCGACAACACATAAACACACACACACCGACAACACACACACACACACACTGACAAGACACACACACACACACCGACAACACACACACACACACACACACACACCGACAACACACACACACCGACAACACACACACACACACACATACCGACAACACACACACACACACACCGACAACACACACACACACACACACACCGACAACACACACACACACCGACAACACACACACACACACTCCGACAACACACACACACACACACACCAGCAACACACTCACACACACCGACAACACACACACACACCGACAACACACACACACACACCGACAACACAGACACACACACACACCGACAACACACACACACACACTCACACACACCGATAACACACACACACACACCGACAACACACACACACACCGACAACACACCCACGCACACTCCAGCAACACACATACCGACAACACACACACACACACACCGACAACACACACACACCGACAACACACACACACACACCGACAACACACACACACACACACACACACCGACAACACACACACACACACTGACAACACACACACACACACCGACAACACACACACACACACACCGACAACACACACAGACACACACCGACAACACACACACACCGACAACACACACACACACACACACACACCGACAACACACACACACACACTGACAACACACACACACACAACACACACACACACACCGACAACACACACACACACACACACCGACAACACACACACACACACACCGACAACACACACACACACACACCGACAACACACACACACACACACACACACACCGACAACACACACACACACACACCCACAACACACACACACACCGACAACACACACACACACACCGACAACACATAAACACACACACACCGACAACACACACACAAACACACTGACAAGACACACACACACACACCGACAACACACACACACACACACACACACCGACAACACACACACACCGACAACACACACACACACACACATACCGACAACACACACACACACACACACCGACAACACACACACACACACCGACAACACACACACACACACACTGACAACACACACACACACACCGACAACACACACACACCGACAACACACACACACACCGACAACACACACACACACACTCCGACAACACACACACACACACACATACCAGCAACACACTCACACACACCGACAACACACACACACACCGACAACACACACACACACACCGACAACACAGACACACACACACACCGACAACACACACACACACACTCACACACACCGATAACACACACACACACACTGACAACACACACACACACACCGACAACACACACACACACACTCCGACAACACACACACACACCGACAACACACACACACACCGACAACACACACACACAACACACACACACACACACCGACAACACACACACACACACCGACAACACACACACACACACACACACCAACAACACACACTGACACACACACCGACAACACACACACACCGACAACACACACACACACCGACAACACACACACACACACACACCGACAACACACACACACACAACACACACAAACACACCGACAACACACACACACACACACCGACAACACACACACACAAACACACCGACAACACACACACACATACCGACAACACACACACACACACCGACAACACACACACACACACCGACAACACACACACACACACCGACAACACACACACACACACCGACAACACACACACACACCGACAACACACCCACGCACACTCCAGCAACACACATACCGACAACACACACACACACACACCGACAACACACACACACACACCGACAACACACACACACACATCGACAACACACACACACACACACACCGACAACACACACACACACACTGACAACACACACACACACACACCGACAACACACACACACACACACCGACAACACACACACACACACACCGACAACACACACACACCGACAACACACACACACACACACACACACACACCGACAACACACACACACACACCGACAACACACACACACACACACACACCGACAACACACACACACACACCGACAACACACACACACCGACAACACACACACACACACCGACAACACACACACACACACACACACACACCGACAACACACACACACACACACCGACAACACACACACACACACACCGACAACACACACACACACAACACACACACACACACAGCGACAACACACACACACACACACACACCGACAACACACACACACACACACACACACACCGACAACACACACACACACACCCACAACACACACACACACACCGACAACACACACACACACAACACACACACACACACACCGACAACACACACACACAAACACACCGACAACACACACACACACACACACCGACAACACACACACACACACACCGACAACACACACACACACACCGAACAACACACACACACACACCGACAACACACACACACCGACACACACACACACACACACACACCGACAACACACACACACCGAGAAGACACACACACACACACACACCGACAACAACACACACACACCGACAACACACACACACACACACACACCGACAACACACACACACACACACCGACAACACAAACACACACACACACACCGACAACACACACACACACACACCGACAACACACACACACCGACAACACACACACACACACACACCGACAACACACACACACACACACCGACAACACACACACACACACCGACCACACACACACACACACCGACAACACACCGACAACACACACACACACACCGACAACACACACACACCGACAACACACACACACACACACCGACAACACACACACACACCGACAACACACACACACACACACTTACAACGCACACACACACACACCGACAACACACACACACACAACACACACACCGACAACACACACACACACACACAACCGACAACACACACACACACCGACAACACACACACACACACCGACAACACACACTCACACACACACCGACAACACGACACCACACACACACACACACACACACCGACAACACACACACACACACCGACAACACACACACACACACACCGACAACACACACACACACCGACACCACACACACACACACCGACAACACACACCACACACACACACACCAACCAACACACACACACCGACAACACACACACACACCGACAACACACACACACACCAACAACACACACACACACACACCGACAACACACACACACACCTACCACACACACAACGACAACACACACACACCGAGAAGACACACACACACACACACACACACACACCGACAACACACACACACACCGACAACACACACACACCGACAACACACACACACACACACCGACAACACACACACACACACACACCGACAATACAAACACACACCACACACACACCGACAACACACCGACAACACACCGACCACACACCGACCACACACACACACACACACACACCTACAACACACCGACAACACACACACACACACCGACAACACACACACACACACACACCGACAACACACAGACAACACACACACACATACACACCGACAACACACACACACACACCGACAACACACACACACACACCGACAACACACACACACACACACCGACAACACACACTTACACACAACACACACACACACACCGACAACACACACACACACACACACACCGACAACACACACACACCGACAACACACACACACACCGACAACACACACACACACACACACACACCAGCAACACACACACACCGACAACACACACAGACACACACCGACAACACACACACACACACACACCGACAACACACACACACACACACACACCGACAACACACACACACACACCGACAACACACACACACACTGACAACACACACACACACACACCGACAACCACACACACACACACACACACACCGACAACACACACACACACACACACCGACAACACACACACACACCGACGACAACACACCACACACACCGACAACACACACACACACACCGACAACACACACACACACACACCCGACAACACACACACAACACACACACACCGACAACACACACACACACACACCGACAACACACACACACAAACACACCGACAACACACACACACACAGACCGACAACACACACACACACACACCGACAACACACACACACACACACCGACAACACACACACACACACCGACAACACACACACACACACCGACAACACACACACACACACCGACAACACACCCACGCACACACCAGCAACACACATACCGACAACACACACACACACACACCGACAACACACACACACCGACAACACACACACACACACCGACAACACACCACACACACACACACCGACAACACACACACACACACCGACAACACACACACACACACACCGACAACACACACACACACACACCGACAACACACACACACACACACGCGACAACCACACACACACCGACCAACACACACACACACACACACACACCGACAACCCACACACACACACTGACAACACACACACACACAACACACACCCACACACCGACAACACACACACACACACACACCGAACAACACACACACACACCGACAACACACACACACACACACCGACAACACACACACACACACACACACACACACCGACAACACACACACACACACACCGACAACACACACACACACCGACAACACACACCACACACACCGACACACACAGACAACACACACACACCGACAACACACACACACACACACTGACAAGACACACACACACACACACCGACAACACACACACACACACACACACACACCGACAACACACACACACCGACAACACACACACACACACACATACCGACAACACACACACACACCGACAACACACACACACACACACACCGACAACACACACACACACACACTGACAACACACACACACACACCGACAACACACACACACCGACAACACACACACACACCGACAACACACACACACACACTCCGACAACACACACACACACACACACCAGCAACACACACACACACACCGACAACACACACACACACCGACAACACACACACACACACCGACAACACAGACACACACACACACACCGACAACACACACACACACACTCACACACACCGATAACACACACACACACACCGACAACACACACACACCGACAACACACCCACGCACACTCCCGGCAACACACATACCGCAACACACACACACCGACAACACACACACACCGACAACACACAACACACACACACACACACCGACAACACACACACACACACACCGACAACACACACACACCAACACACCGACAACACACACACACACACACACACACACACCGACAACACACACACACACACACCCACAACACACACACACACCGACAACACACACACACACAGCGACAACACATAAACACACACACACCGACAACACACACACACACACACTGACAAGACACACACACACACACCGACAACACACACACACACACACACCGACAACACACACACACCGACAACACACACACACACACACATACCGACAACACACACACACACACACACCGACAACACACACACACACACACACCGACAACACACACACACACACACTGACAACACACACACACACACCGACAACACACACACACCGACAACACACACACACACCGACAACACACACACACACACTCCGACAACACACACACACACACACATACCAGCAACACACTCACACACACCGACAACACACACACACACACCGACAACACACGACACACAACACACACACACACACACCGACAACACACACACACACACACACACCGACAACACACACTGACACACACACCGACAACACACACACACACACCGACAACACACGCACACCGACAACACACACACACACCGACAACACACACACACACACACCGACAACACACACACACACACGACATACCAGCACACACACACACACACACCGACACACACACACACACCGACAACACACACACACACACACCGACAACACACACACACCGACAACACACACACACACCGACAACACACACACACACACACACCGACAACACACACACACACAACACACACAAACACACCGACAACACACACACACACCGACAACACACACACACAAACACACCGACAACACACACACACACACCGACAACACACACACACACACACACACCGACAACACACACACACACACTGACAACACACACACACACACCGACAACACACACACACACACACCGACAACACACACAGACACACCGACAACACACACACACCGACAACACACACACACACACACACACCGACAACACACACACACACTGACAACACACACACACACAACACACACACACACACCGACAACACACACACACACACACCGACAACACACACACACACACACCGACAACACACACACACCAACACACCGACAACACACACACACACACACACACACACACCGACAACACACACACACACACACCCACAACACACACACACACCGACAACACACACACACACAGCGACAACACATAAACACACACACACCGACAACACACACACACACACACTGACAAGACACACACACACACACCGACAACACACACACACACACACACCGACAACACACACACACCGACAACACACACACACACACACATACCGACAACACACACACACACACACACACCGACAACACACACACACACACACACCGACAACACACACACACACACACACTGACAACACACACACACACACCGACAACACACACACACCGACAACACACACACACACCGACAACACACACACACACACTCCGACAACACACACACACACACACATACCAGCAACACACACACACACACCGACAACACACACACACACCGACAACACACACACACACACCGACAACACAGACACACACACACACCGACAACACACACACACACACTCACACACACCGATAACACACACACACACACTGACAACACACACACACACACCGACAACACACACACACACACTCCGACAACACACACACACACCGACAACACACACACACACCGACAACACACACACACAACACACACACACACACACCGACAACACACACACACACACCGACAACACAGACACACACACACACCGACAACACACACACACACACTCACACACACCGATAACACACACACACACACTGACAACACACACACACACACCGACAACACACACACACACACTCCGACAACACACACACACACCGACAACACACACACACACACCGACAACACACACACACACACCGACAACACAGACACACACACACACCGACAACACACACACACACACTCACACACACCGATAACACACACACACACACTGACAACACACACACACACACCGACAACACACACACACACACTCCGACAACACACACACACACCGACAACACACACACACACCGACAACACACACACACAACACACACACACACACACCGACAACACACACACACACACCGACAACACACACACACACACACACACACCACACAACACACACTGACACACACACCGACAACACACACACACACACACACACACACACCGACAACACACACACACACACCGACAACACACACACACACACACCGACAACACACACACACACCGACAACACACACACAAACAACACACACACACACACACAGCGACAACACACACACACACACACACACCGACAACACACACACACCGACAACACACACACACACCGACAACACACACACACACACACACCGACAACACACACACACACCGACAACACACACACACACCGACAACACACACACACAACACACACACACACACACCGACAACACACACACACACACACCAACAACACACACTGACACACACACCGACAACACACACACACACACACACACCGACAACACACACACACACACCGACAACACACACACACACACACCGACAACACACACACACACCGACAACACACACACAAACAACACACACACACACACACACAGCGACAACACACACACACACACACACCGACAACACACACACACCGACAACACACACACACACCGACAACACACACACACACACACACCGACAACACACACACACACAACACACACAAACACACCGACAACACACACACACACACACCGACAACACACACACACAAACACACCGACAACACACACACACACACCGACAAAACACACACACACACACACACACCGACAACACACACACACACACTGACAACACACACACACACACCGACAACACACACACACACACACCGACAACACACACAGACACACACCGACAACACACACACACCGACAACACACACACACACACACACCGACAACACACACACACACTGACAACACACACACACACAACACACACACACACACCGACAACACACACACACACACACCGACAACACACACACACACACACCGACAACACACACACACCAACACACCGACAACACACACACACACACACACACACACCGACAACACACACACACACACACCCACAACACACACACACACCGACAACACACACACACACAGCGACAACACATAAACACACACACACCGACAACACACACACACACACACTGACAAGACACACACACACACACCGACAACACACACACACACACACACCGACAACACACACACACCGACAACACACACACACACACACATACCGACAACACACACACACACACACACCGACAACACACACACACACACACCGACAACACACACACACACACACTGACAACACACACACACACACCGACAACACACACACACCGACAACACACACACACACCGACAACACACACACACACACTCCGACAACACACACACACACACACATACCAGCAACACACTCACACACACCGACAACACACACACACACCGACAACACACACACACACACCGACAACACAGACACACACACACACCGACAACACACACACACACACTCACACACACCGATAACACACACACACACACTGACAACACACACACACACACCGACAACACACACACACACACTCCGACAACACACACACACACCGACAACACACACACACACCGACAACACACACACACAACACACACACACACACACCGACAACACACACACACACACCGACAACACAGACACACACACACACACCGACAACACACACACACACACTCACACACACCGATAACACACACACACACACTGACAACACACACACACACACCGACAACACACACACACACACTCCGACAACACACACACACACCGACAACACACACACACACACCGACAACACACACACACACACCGACAACACAGACACACACACACACCGACAACACACACACACACACTCACACACACCGATAACACACACACACACACTGACAACACACACACACACACCGACAACACACACACACACACTCCGACAACACACACACACACCGACAACACACACACACACCGACAACACACACACACAACACACACACACACCGACAACACACACACACACACCGACAACACACACACACACACACACACACCAACAACACACACTGACACACACACCGACAACACACACACACACACACACACACCGACAACACACACACACACACCGACAACACACACACACACACACCGACAACACACACACACACCGACAACACACACACAAACAACACACACACACACACACAGCGACAACACACACACACACACACACACCGACAACACACACACACCGACAACACACACACACACCGACAACACACACACACACACACACCGACAACACACACACACACAACACACACAAACACACCGACAACACACACACACACACACCGACAACACACACACACAAACACACCGACAACACACACACACACATACCGACAACACACACACACCGACAACACACACACACACACCGACAACACACACACACACACCGACAACACACACACACACCGACAACACACCCACGCACACTCCAGCAACACACATACCGAATACACACACACACACACCGACAACACACACACACACACCGACAACACACACACACACACCGACAACACACACACACACACACACCGACAACACACACACACACACTGACAACACACACACACACACACCGACAACACACACACACACACACCGACAACACACACACACACACACCGACAACACACACACACCGACAACACACACACACACACACACACACCGACAACACACACACACCGACAACACACACACACACACACACACCGACAACACACACACACACACCGACAACACACACACACCGACAACACACACACACACACCGACAACACACACACACACACACACACCGACAACACACACACACACACACCGACAACACACACACACACACACCGACAACACACACACACACAACACACACACACACACAGCGACAACACACACACACACACACACACCGACAACACACACACACACACACACACACACACCGACAACACACACACACACACCCACAACACACACACACACACCGACAACACACACACACACAACACACACACACACACCGACAACACACACACACAAACACACCGACAACACACACACACACACACACACACACACACACACACACACACCGACAACACACACACACACACATCGACAACACACACACACACAAACACCAGCAACACACACACACACCGACAACACACACACACACACACCCACAACACACACACACCGACAACACACACACACACACACCGACAACACACACACACACACACCGACAACACACACACACACACACACTGACAACACACACACACACCGACAACACACACACACACCGACAACACACACACACACACACACACACACACACACCGACAACACACACACACACACATCGACAACACACACACACACAAACACCAGCAACACACACAAACACACCGACAACACACACACACACCCAAACACACACACACCGACAACACACACACACACACACACCGACAACACACACACACACACACCGACAACACACACAAACACACACACTGACAACACACACACACACACCGACAACACACACACACACACACCGACAACACACACACACACACACACACCGACAACACACACACACACACACACACCGACAACACACACACACCGACAACACACACACACACACACACACACACACACACACACACACCGACAACACACACACACACACACACACACCGACAACACACACACACACACACACCGACAACACACACACACCGACAACACACACACACACACACACACACTCAGACAACACACACACCGACAAAACACACACACAACACACACAAACACCAAATACACACACACACACACACACCGACAACACACACACACACACACTGACAACACACACACACACACACCGACAACACACACACACACACACCGACAACACACACACACACACCGACAACACACACACACACCGACAACACACACACACACACACACACACACACACCGACAACACACACACACACACACTGACAACACACACACACACACCGACAACACACACACACACACACACACACACACCGACAACACACACACACACACACCGACAACACACACACACACACACACACTGACAACACACACACACACACACCGACAACACACACACACACACACCGACAACACACAAACACACACACACCGACAACACACACACACACACACACCGACAACACACACACACCGACAACACACACACACACACACACACACACACACACACACACACACACACCGACAACACACACACACACACACACACACACCGACAACACACACACACACACACACCGACAACACACACACACCGACAACACACACACACACACACACACACTCAGACAACACACACACCGACAACACACACACACCGACAACACACACACACACACACACACCGACAACACACACACACACACACACCGACAACACACACACACCGACAACACACACACACACACACACACACACACACACACACACCGACAACACACACACACACACACACACACCGACAACACACACACACACACACACCGACAACACACACACACCGACAACACACACACACACACACACACACACTCAGACAACACACACACCGACAAAACACACACACAACACACACAAACACCAAATACACACACACACACACACACCGACAACACACACACACACACACTGACAACACACACACACACACACCGACAACACACACACACACACACCGACAACACACACACACACACCGACAACACACACACACACCGACAACACACACACACACACACACACACACACCGACAACACACACACACACACACTGACAACACACACACACACACCGACAACACACACACACACACACACACACCGACAACACACACACACACACACCGACAACACACACACACACACACACTGACAACACACACACACACACACCGACAACACACACACACACACACCGACAACACACAAACACACACACACCGACAACACACACACACACACACACCGACAACACACACACACCGACAACACACACACACACACACACACACACACACACACACACACACCGACAACACACACACACACACACACACCGACAACACACACACACACACACACCGACAACACACACACACCGACAACACACACACACACACACACACACTCAGACAACACACACACCGACAACACACACACACCGACAACACACACACACACACTCACACACACCGATAACACACACACACACACACTGACAACACACACACACACACCGACAACACACACACACACACTCCGACAACACACACACACACCGACAACACACACACACACCGACAACACACACACACAACACACACACACACACACCGACAACACACACACACACACCGACAACACACACACACACACACACACCAACAACACACACTGACACACACACCAACAACACACACACACACACACACACACACACCGACAACACACACACACACACCGACAACACACACACACACACACCGACAACACACACACACACCGACAACACACACACAAACAACACACACACACACACAGCGACAACACACACACACACACACACACCGACAACACACACACACCGACAACACACACACACACCGACAACACACACACACACACACACCGACAACACACACACACACCGACAACACACACACACACTGACAACACACACACACAACACACACACACACACACCGACAACACACACACACACACACACACCAACAACACACACTGACACACACACCGACAACACACACACACACACACACACCGACAACACACACACACACACCGACAACACACACACACACACACCGACAACACACACACACACCGACAACACACACACAAACAACACACACACACACACACACAGCGACAACACACACACACACACACCGACAACACACACACACCGACAACACACACACACACCGACAACACACACACACACACACACCGACAACACACACACACACACACCGACAACACACACACACAAACACACCGACAACACACACACACACACCGACAACACACACACACACACACACACCGACAACACACACACACACACTGACAACACACACACACACACCGACAACACACACACACACACACCGACAACACACACAGACACACACCGACAACACACACACACCGACAACACACACACACACACACACACACCGACAACACACACACACACTGACAACACACACACACACAACACACACACACACACCGACAACACACACACACACACACACCGACAACACACACACACACACACCGACAACACACACACACCAACACACCGACAACACACACACACACACACACACACACCGACAACACACACACACACACACCCACAACACACACACACACCGACAACACACACACACACAGCGACAACACATAAACACACACACACCGACAACACACACACACACACACTGACAAGACACACACACACACACCGACAACACACACACACACACACACCGACAACACACACACACCGACAACACACACACACACACACATACCGACAACACACACACACACACACACCGACAACACACACACACACACACCGACAACACACACACACACACACTGACAACACACACACACACACCGACAACACACACCGACAACACACACACACACCGACAACACACACACACACACTCCGACAACACACACACACACACACATACCAGCAACACACTCACACACACCGACAACACACACACACACCGACAACACACACACACACACCGACAACACAGACACACACACACACCGACAACACACACACACACACTCACACACACCGATAACACACACACACACACTGACAACACACACACACACACCGACAACACACACACACACACTCCGACAACACACACACACACCGACAACACACACACACACCGACAACACACACACACAACACACACACACACACACCGACAACACACACACACACACCGACAACACAGACACACACACACACCGACAACACACACACACACACTCACACACACCGATAACACACACACACACACTGACAACACACACACACACACCGACAACACACACACACACACTCCGACAACACACACACACACCGACAACACACACACACACACCGACAACACACACACACACACCGACAACACAGACACACACACACACCGACAACACACACACACACACTCACACACACCGATAACACACACACACACACTGACAACACACACACACACACCGACAACACACACACACACACTCCGACAACACACACACACACCGACAACACACACACACACCGACAACACACACACACAACACACACACACACACACCGACAACACACACACACACACCGACAACACACACACACACACACACACACCAACAACACACACTGACACACACACCGACAACACACACACACACACACACACACACACCGACAACACACACACACACACCGACAACACACACACACACACACCGACAACACACACACACACCGACAACACACACACAAACAACACACACACACACACACACACAGCGACAACACACACACACACACACACACCGACAACACACACACACCGACAACACACACACACACCGACAACACACACACACACACACACCGACAACACACACACACACAACACACACAAACACACCGACAACACACACACACACACACCGACAACACACACACACAAACACACCGACAACACACACACACACATACCGACAACACACACACACCGACAACACACACACACACACCGACAACACACACACACACACCGACAACACACACACACACCGACAACACACCCACGCACACTCCAGCAACACACATACCGAATACACACACACACACACCGACAACACACACACACACACCGACAACACACACACACACACCGACAACACACACACACACACACACACACCGACAACACACACACACACACTGACAACACACACACACACACACCGACAACACACACACACACACACCGACAACACACACACACACACACCGACAACACACACACACCGACAACACACACACACACACACACACACCGACAACACACACACACCGACAACACACACACACACACACACACCGACAACACACACACACACACCGACAACACACACACACCGACAACACACACACACACACCGACAACACACACACACACACACACACCGACAACACACACACACACACACCGACAACACACACACACACACACCGACAACACACACACACACAACACACACACACACACAGCGACAACACACACACACACACACACACCGACAACACACACACACACACACACACACACACCGACAACACACACACACACACACCCACAACACACACACACACACCGACAACACACACACACACAACACACACACACACACCGACAACACACACACACAAACACACCGACAACACACACACACACACACACACACACACACACACACACACCGACAACACACACACACACACATCGACAACACACACACACACAAACACCAGCAACACACACACACACCGACAACACACACACACACACCCACAACACACACACACCGACAACACACACACACACACACCGACAACACACACACACACACACCGACAACACACACACACACACACACTGACAACACACACACACACCGACAACACACACACACACCGACAACACACACACACACACACACACACACACACACCGACAACACACACACACACACATCGACAACACACACACACACAAACACCAGCAACACACACAAACACACCGACAACACACACACACACCCAAACACACACACACCGACAACACACACACACACACACACCGACAACACACACACACACACACACCGACAACACACACACACACACCGACAACACACACACACACACCGACAACACAGACACACACACACACCGACAACACACACACACACACTCACACACACCGATAACACACACACACACACTGACAACACACACACACACACCGACAACACACACACACACACTCCGACAACACACACACACACCGACAACACACACACACACCGACAACACACACACACAACACACACACACACACACCGACAACACACACACACACACCGACAACACACACACACACACACACACACCAACAACACACACTGACACACACACCGACAACACACACACACACACACACACACACACCGACAACACACACACACACACCGACAACACACACACACACACACCGACAACACACACACACACCGACAACACACACACAAACAACACACACACACACACACACACAGCGACAACACACACACACACACACACACCGACAACACACACACACCGACAACACACACACACACCGACAACACACACACACACACACACCGACAACACACACACACACAACACACACAAACACACCGACAACACACACACACACACACCGACAACACACACACACAAACACACCGACAACACACACACACACATACCGACAACACACACACACCGACAACACACACACACACACCGACAACACACACACACACACCGACAACACACACACACACCGACAACACACCCACGCACACTCCAGCAACACACATACCGAATACACACACACACACACCGACAACACACACACACACACCGACAACACACACACACACACCGACAACACACACACACACACACACACCGACAACACACACACACACACTGACAACACACACACACACACACCGACAACACACACACACACACACCGACAACACACACACACACACACCGACAACACACACACACCGACAACACACACACACACACACACACACCGACAACACACACACACCGACAACACACACACACACACACACACCGACAACACACACACACACACCGACAACACACACACACCGACAACACACACACACACACCGACAACACACACACACACACACACACCGACAACACACACACACACACACCGACAACACACACACACACACACCGACAACACACACACACACAACACACACACACACACAGCGACAACACACACACACACACACACACCGACAACACACACACACACACACACACACACACCGACAACACACACACACACACACCCACAACACACACACACACACCGACAACACACACACACACAACACACACACACACACCGACAACACACACACACAAACACACCGACAACACACACACACACACACACACACACACACACACACACACCGACAACACACACACACACACATCGACAACACACACACACACAAACACCAGCAACACACACACACACCGACAACACACACACACACACCCACAACACACACACACCGACAACACACACACACACACACCGACAACACACACACACACACACCGACAACACACACACACACACACACTGACAACACACACACACACCGACAACACACACACACACCGACAACACACACACACACACACACACACACACACACCGACAACACACACACACACACATCGACAACACACACACACACAAACACCAGCAACACACACAAACACACCGACAACACACACACACACCCAAACACACACACACCGACAACACACACACACACACACACCGACAACACACACACACACACACCGACAACACACACAAACACACACACTGACAACACACACACACACACCGAGAACACACACACACACACACCGACAACACACACACACACACACACACCGACAACACACACACACACACACACCGACAACACACACACACCGACAACACACACACACACACACACACACACACACACACACACACCGACAACACACACACACACACACACACACCGACAACACACACACACACACACACCGACAACACACACACACCGACAACACACACACACACACACACACACTCAGACAACACACACACCGACAAAACACACACACAACACACACAAACACCAAATACACACACACACACACACACCGACAACACACACACACACACACTGACAACACACACACACACACACCGACAACACACACACACACACACCGACAACACACACACACACACCGACAACACACACACACACACCGACAACACACACACACACACACACACACACACCGACAACACACACACACACACACTGACAACACACACACACACACCGACAACACACACACACACACACACACACACCGACAACACACACACACACACACCGACAACACACACACACACACACACTGACAACACACACACACACACACCGACAACACACACACACACACACCGACAACACACAAACACACACACACCGACAACACACACACACACACACACCGACAACACACACACACCGACAACACACACACACACACACACACACACACACACACACACACACACACACCGACAACACACACACACACACACACACACACCGACAACACACACACACACACACACCGACAACACACACACACCGACAACACACACACACACACACACACACTCAGACAACACACACACCGACAACACACACACACCGACAACACACACACACACACACACACCGACAACACACACACACACACACACCGACAACACACACACACCGACAACACACACACACACACACACACACACACACACACACACACACACACACCGACAACACACACACACACACACACACACCGACAACACACACACACACACACACCGACAACACACACACACCGACAACACACACACACACACACACACACACTCAGACAACACACACACCGACAAAACACACACACAACACACACAAACACCAAATACACACACACACACACACACCGACAACACACACACACACACACTGACAACACACACACACACACACCGACAACACACACACACACACACCGACAACACACACACACACACCGACAACACACACACACACCGACAACACACACACACACACACACACACACACCGACAACACACACACACACACACTGACAACACACACACACACACCGACAACACACACACACACACACACACACCGACAACACACACACACACACACCGACAACACACACACACACACACACTGACAACACACACACACACACACCGACAACACACACACACACACACCGACAACACACAAACACACACACACCGACAACACACACACACACACACACACCGACAACACACACACACCGACAACACACACACACACACACACACACACACACACACACACACACCGACAACACACACACACACACACACACACACCGACAACACACACACACACACACACACACTCAGACAACACACACACCGACAACACACACACACCGACAACACACACACACACACTCACACACACCGATAACACACACACACACACTGACAACACACACACACACACCGACAACACACACACACACACTCCGACAACACACACACACACCGACAACACACACACACCGACAACACACACACACAACACACACACACACACACCGACAACACACACACACACACCGACAACACACACACACACACACACCAACAACACACACTGACACACACACCGACAACACACACACACACACACACACACACACCGACAACACACACACACACACCGACAACACACACACACACACACCGACAACACACACACACACCGACAACACACACACAAACAACACACACACACACACAGCGACAACACACACACACACACACACACCGACAACACACACACACCGACAACACACACACACACCGACAACACACACACACACCGACAACACACACACACACAACACACACAAACACACCGACAACACACACACACACACACCGACAACACACACACACAAACACACCGACAACACACACACACACATACCGACAACACACACACACCGACAACACACACACACACACACACACTCAGACAACACACACACCGACAACACACACACACCGACAACACACACACACACACTCACACACACCGATAACACACACACACACACTGACAACACACACACACACACCGACAACACACACACACACACTCCGACAACACACACACACACCGACAACACACACACACACCGACAACACACACACACAACACACACACACACACACCGACAACACACACACACACACCGACAACACACACACACACACACACACCAACAACACACACTGACACACACACCGACAACACACACACACACACACACACACACACCGACAACACACACACACACACCGACAACACACACACACACACACCGACAACACACACACACACCGACAACACACACACAAACAACACACACACACACACAGCGACAACACACACACACACACACACACCGACAACACACACACACCGACAACACACACACACACCGACAACACACACACACACCGACAACACACACACACACAACACACACAAACACACCGACAACACACACACACACACACCGACAACACACACACACAAACACACCGACAACACACACACACACATACCGACAACACACACACACACACCGACAACACACACACACACACCGACAACACACACACACACACCGACAACACACACACACACACTGACAACACACACACACACACACCGACAACACACACACACACACACCGACAACACACACACACACCGACAACACACACACACCGACAACACACACACACACACACACACACCGACAACACACACACACACACCGACAACACACACACACACACACCGACAACACACACACACACACCGACAACACACACACACCGACAACACACACACACACACCGACAACACACACACACACACACACACCGACAACACACACACACACACACCGACAACACACACACACACACACCGACAACACACACACACACAACACACACACACACACAGCGACAACACACACACACACACACACACACCGACAACACACACACACACACACACACACCGACAACACACACACACACACCCACAACACACACACACACACCGACAACACACACACACACAACACACACACACACACCGACAACACACACACACAAACACACCGACAACACACACACACAAACACACACACACACACACACACCGACAACACACACACACACACATCGACAACACACACACACACAAACACCAGCAACACACACACACACCGACAACACACACACACACACACCCACAACACACACACACCGACAACACACACACACACACACCGACAACACACACACACACACACCGACAACACACACACACACACACACTGACAACACACACACACACCGACAACACACACACACACACACCGACAACACACACACACACACACACACACACACCGACAACACACACACACACACACATCGACAACACACACACACAGAAACACCAGCAACACACACAAACACACCGACAACACACACACACACCCAAACACACACACACCGACAACACACACACACACACACACCGACAACACACACACACACACACACACCGACAACACACACACACACACACACCGACAACACACACACACCGACAACACACACACACACACACACACACACACACACACACACACACACACACACCGACAACACACACACACACACACACACCGACAACACACACACACACACACACCGACAACACACACACACCGACAACACACACACACACACACACACACTCAGACAACACACACACCGACAAAACACACACACAACACACACAAACACCAAATACACACACACACACACACACCGACAACACACACACACACACACTGACAACACACACACACACCGACAACACACACACACACACCGACAACACACACACACACACCAACAACACACACACACACCGACAACACACACACACACACACACACACACACACCGACAACACACACACACACACACTGACAACACAGACACACACACCGACAACACACACACACACACACACACACCGACAACACACACACACACACACCGACAACACACACACACACACACACTGACAACACACACACACACACACCGACAACACACACACACACACACCGACAACACACAAACACACACACACCGACAACACACACACACACACACACCGACAACACACACACACCGACAACACACACACACACACACACACACACACACACACACACCGACAACACACACACACACACACACACACACCGACAACACACACACACACACACACCGACAACACACACACACCGACAACACACACACACACACACACACTCAGACAACACACACACCGACAACACACACACACACACAACACACACACACACCGACAACACACACACACACACCGACAACACACACACACACACACCGACAACACACACACACACACACCGACAACACACACACACACACACCGACAACACACACACACACACTGACAACACACACACACACACACCGACAACACACACACACACACACCGACAACACACAAACACACACACACCGACAACACACACACACACACACACCGACAACACACACACACCGACAACACACACACACACACACACACACACACACACACACACCGACAACACACACACACACACACACACACACCGACAACACACACACACACACACACCGACAACACACACACACCGACAACACACACACACACACACACACTCAGACAACACACACACCGACAACACACACACACACACAACACACACACACACCGACAACACACACACACACACCGACAACACACACACACACACACCGACAACACACACACACACACACCGACAACACACACACACACACACCGACAACACACACACACACACCGACAACACACACACACACCGACAACACACACACACACACACACACACACACACACCGACAACACACACACACACACACTGACAACACACACACACACACCGACAACACACACACACACACACCGACAACACACACACACACACACACACACACCGACAACACACACACACACACAAACACACCGACAACACACACACACACACACACACTGACAACACACACACACACACACACACCGACAACACACACACACACACACCGACAACACACACACACACACACACACACACACCGACAACACACACACACACACACACACCGACAACACACACACACACACACCGACAACACACACACACACACACCGACAACACACACACACACAACACACACACACACACAGCGACAACACACACACACACACACACACCGACAACACACACACACACACACACACACACACCGACAACACACACACACACACCCACAACACACACACACACACCGACAACACACACACACACAACACACACACACACACCGACAACACACACACACAAACACACCGACAACACACACACACACACACACACACACACACACACACACCGACAACACACACACACACACATCGACAACACACACACACACAGACACCAGCAACACACACACACACCGACAACACACACACACACACACCCACAACACACACACACCGACAACACACACACACACACACCGACAACACACACACACACACACCGACAACACACACACACACACACTGACAACACACACACACACCGACAACACACACACACACCGACAACACACACACACACACACACACACACACACACACACCGACAACACACACACACACACATCGACAACACACACACACACAAACACCAGCAACACACACAAACACACCGACAACACACACACACACCCAAACACACACACACCGACAACACACACACACACACACACCGACAACACACACACACACACACCGACAACACACACAAACACACACACTGACAACACACACACACACACCGACAACACACACACACACACACCGACAACACACACACACACACACACACCGACAACACACACACACACACACACCGACAACACACACACACCGACAACACACACACACACACACACACACACACACACACACACACACCGACAACACACACACACACACACACACACCGACAACACACACACACACACACACCGACAACACACACACACCGACAACACACACACACACACACACACACTCAGACAACACACACACCGACAAAACACACACACAACACACACAAACACCAAATACACACACACACACACCGACAACACACACACACACACACTGACAACACACACACACACACACCGACAACACACACACACACACACCGACAACACACACACACACACCGACAACACACACACACACCGACAACACACACACACACACACACACACACACACCGACAACACACACACACACACACTGACAACACACACACACACACCGACAACACACACACACACACACACACACACCGACAACACACACACACACACACCGACAACACACACACACACACACACTGACAACACACACACACACACACCGAC
Source organism: Salmo salar (assembly GCF_965601325.2). Classification (NCBI taxonomy): domain Eukaryota; kingdom Metazoa; phylum Chordata; class Actinopteri; order Salmoniformes; family Salmonidae; genus Salmo; species Salmo salar. The sequence goes on from NW_027675419.1 coordinate 137,908, forward strand.
AACACACACACACACACCGACAACACACAAACACACACACACCGACAACACACACACACACACACACCGACAACACACACACACCGACAACACACACACACACACACACACACACACACACACACACCGACAACACACACACACACACACACACCGACAACACACACACACACACACACCGACAACACACACACACCGACAACACACACACACACACACACACTCAGACAACACACACACCGACAACACACACACACCGACAACACACACACACACACACACCGACAACACACACACACACACACACCGACAACACACACACACCGACAACACACACACACACACACACACACACACACACACACACACACACACACCGACAACACACACACACACACACACACACCGACAACACACACACACACACACACCGACAACACACACACACCGACAACACACACACACACACACACACACACTCAGACAACACACACACCGACAAAACACACACACAACACACACAAACACCAAATACACACACACACACACACCGACAACACACACACACACACACTGACAACACACACACACACACACCGACAACACACACACACACACACCGACAACACACACACACACACCGACAACACACACACACACCGACAACACACACACACACACACACACACACACCGACAACACACACACACACACACTGACAACACACACACACACACCGACAACACACACACACACACACACACACCGACAACACACACACACACACACCGACAACACACACACACACACACACTGACAACACACACACACACACACCGACAACACACACACACACACACCGACAACACACAAACACACACACACCGACAACACACACACACACACACACCGACAACACACACACACCGACAACACACACACACACACACACACACACACACACACACACACACCGACAACACACACACACACACACACACACACCGACAACACACACACACACACACACCGACAACACACACACACCGACAACACACACACACACACACACACTCAGACAACACACACACCGACAACACACACACACCGACAACACACACACACACACTCACACACACCGATAACACACACACACACACTGACAACACACACACACACACCGACAACACACACACACACACTCCGACAACACACACACACACCGACAACACACACACACACCGACAACACACACACACAACACACACACACACACACCGACAACACACACACACACACCGACAACACACACACACACACACACACCAACAACACACACTGACACACACACCGACAACACACACACACACACACACACACACACCGACAACACACACACACACACCGACAACACACACACACACACACCGACAACACACACACACACCGACAACACACACACAAACAACACACACACACACACAGCGACAACACACACACACACACACACACACCGACAACACACACACCGACAACACACACACACACCGACAACACACACACACACCGACAACACACACACACACAACACACACAAACACACCGACAACACACACACACACACACCGACAACACACACACACAAACACACCGACAACACACACACACACATACCGACAACACACACACACACACCGACAACACACACACACACACCGACAACACACACACACACACCGACAACACACACACACACACTGACAACACACACACACACACACCGACAACACACACACACACACACCGACAACACACACACACACCGACAACACACACACACCGACAACACACACACACACACACACACACCGACAACACACACACACACACCGACAACACACACACACACACACCGACAACACACACACACACACCGACAACACACACACACCGACAACACACACACACACACCGACAACACACACACACACACACACACCGACAACACACACACACACACACCGACAACACACACACACACACACCGACAACACACACACACACAACACACACACACACACACAGCGACAACACACACACACACACACACACACCGACAACACACACACACACACACACACACCGACAACACACACACACACACCCACAACACACACACACACACCGACAACACACACACACACAACACACACACACACACCGACAACACACACACACAAACACACCGACAACACACACACACACACACACACACACACACACACACCGACAACACACACACACACACATCGACAACACACACACACACAAACACCAGCAACACACACACACACCGACAACACACACACACACACACCCACAACACACACACACCGACAACACACACACACACACACCGACAACACACACACACACACACCGACAACACACACACACACACACACTGACAACACACACACACCGACAACACACACACAAACACACCGACAACACACACACACACACACACACACACCGACAACACACACACACACACATCGACAACACACACACACAGAAACACCAGCAACACACACAAACACACCGACAACACACACACACACTGACAACACACACACACCGACAACACACACACACACACACACCGACAACACACACACACACACACCGACAACACACACACACACACACACCGACAACACACACACACCGACAACACACACACACACACACACATACACACACACACACACACACACACACCGACAACACACACACACACACACACACACCGACAACACACACACACACACACACCGACAACACACACACACCGACAACACACACACACACACACACACACTCAGACAACACACACACCGACAAAACACACACACAACACACACCGACAACACACACACACACACACACTGACAACACACACACACACACACCGACAACACACACACACACACACCGACAACACACAAACACACACACACCGACAACACACACACACACACACACCGACAACACACACACACCGACAACACACACACACACACACACACACACACACACACACACACCGACAACACACACACACACACACACACACACCGACAACACACACACACACACACACCGACAACACACACACACCGACAACACACACACACACACACACACACTCAGACAACACACACACCGACAACACACACACACCGACAACACACACACACACACACACCGACAACACACACACACACACACACCGACAACACACACACACCGACAACACACACACACACACACACACACACACACACACACACACACACACCGACAACACACACACACACACACACACACACACCGACAACACACACACACACACACACCGACAACACACACACACCGACAACACACACACACACACACACACACACTCAGACAACACACACACCGACAAAACACACACACAACACACACAAACACCAAATACACACACACACACACACCGACAACACACACACACACACACTGACAACACACACACACACACACCGACAACACACACACACACACACCGACAACACACACACACACACCGACAACACACACACACACCGACAACACACACACACACACACACACACACACCGACAACACACACACACACACACTGACAACACACACACACACACCGACAACACACACACACACACACACACACCGACAACACACACACACACACACCGACAACACACACACACACACACACTGACAACACACACACACACACACCGACAACACACACACACACACACCGACAACACACAAACACACACACACCGACAACACACACACACACACACACCGACAACACACACACACCGACAACACACACACACACACACACACACACACACACACACACACACCGACAACACACACACACACACACACACACACCGACAACACACACACACACACACACCGACAACACACACACACCGACAACACACACACACACACACACACACTCAGACAACACACACACCGACAACACACACACACCGACAACACACACACACACACACTCACACACACCGATAACACACACACACACACTGACAACACACACACACACACCGACAACACACACACACACACTCCGACAACACACACACACACCGACAACACACACACACACCGACAACACACACACACAACACACACACACACACACCGACAACACACACACACACACCGACAACACACACACACACACACACACCAACAACACACACTGACACACACACCGACAACACACACACACACACACACACACACACCGACAACACACACACACACACCGACAACACACACACACACACACCGACAACACACACACACACCGACAACACACACACAAACAACACACACACACACACAGCGACAACACACACACACACACACACACCGACAACACACACACCGACAACACACACACACACCGACAACACACACACACACCGACAACACACACACACACAACACACACAAACACACCGACAACACACACACACACACACCGACAACACACACACACAAACACACCGACAACACACACACACACATACCGACAACACACACACACACACCGACAACACACACACACACACCGACAACACACACACACACACCGACAACACACACACACACACTGACAACACACACACACACACACCGACAACACACACACACACACACCGACAACACACACACACACCGACAACACACACACACCGACAACACACACACACACACACACACACCGACAACACACACACACACACCGACAACACACACACACACACACCGACAACACACACACACACACCGACAACACACACACACCGACAACACACACACACACACCGACAACACACACACACACACACACACCGACAACACACACACACACACACCGACAACACACACACACACACACCGACAACACACACACACACAACACACACACACACACAGCGACAACACACACACACACACACCGACAACACACACACACACACACACACACCGACAACACACACACACACACCCACAACACACACACACACACCGACAACACACACACACACAACACACACACACACACCGACAACACACACACACAAACACACCGACAACACACACACACACACACACACACACACACACACACACACCGACAACACACACACACACACATCGACAACACACACACACACAAACACCAGCAACACACACACACACCGACAACACACACACACACACACCCACAACACACACACACCGACAACACACACACACACACACCGACAACACACACACACACACACCGACAACACACACACACACACACACTGACAACACACACACACACCGACAACACACACACAAACACACCGACAACACACACACACACACACACACACACACCGACAACACACACACACACACATCGACAACACACACACACAGAAACACCAGCAACACACACAAACACACCGACAACACACACACACACTGACAACACACACACACCGACAACACACACACACACACACACCGACAACACACACACACACACACCGACAACACACACACACACACACACCGACAACACACACACACCGACAACACACACACACACACACACATACACACACACACACACACACACACACCGACAACACACACACACACACACACACACCGACAACACACACACACACACACACCGACAACACACACACACCGACAACACACACACACACACACACACACTCAGACAACACACACACCGACAAAACACACACACAACACACACAAACACCAAATACACACACACACACACACCGACAACACACACACACACACACTGACAACACACACACACACCGACAACACACACACACACACACCGACAACACACACACACACACCGACAACACACACACACACCGACAACACACACACACACACACACACACACACACCGACAACACACACACACACACACTGACAACACACACACACACACCGACAACACACACACACACACACACACACCGACAACACACACACACACACACCGACAACACACACACACACACACACTGACAACACACACACACACACACCGACAACACACACACACACACACCGACAACACACAAACACACACACACCGACAACACACACACACACACACACCGACAACACACACACACCGACAACACACACACACACACACACACACACCGACAACACACACACACACACACACACACACCGACAACACACACACACACACACACCGACAACACACACACACCGACAACACACACACACACACACACTCAGACAACACACACACACACACAACACACACACACACCGACAACACACACACACACACCGACAACACACACACACACACACCGACAACACACACACACACACACCGACAACACACACACACACACACCGACAACACACACACACACACCGACAACACACACACACACCGACAACACACACACACACACACACACACACACACACCGACAACACACACACACACACACTGACAACACACACACACACACCGACAACACACACACACACACACCGACAACACACACACACACACACACACACACACCGACAACACACACACACACACAAACACACCGACAACACACACACACACACACACACTGACAACACACACACACACACACACACCGACAACACACACACACACACACCGACAACACACACACACACACACACACACACACACCGACAACACACACACACACCGACAACACACACACACACAACACACACACACACCGACAACACACACACACACCGACAACACACACACACACACACACCGACAACACACACACACACACACACACACACACCGACAACACACACACACACACACATCGACAACACACACACACACAAACACCAGCAACACACACAAACACACCGACAACACACACACACACCCACAACACACACACACCAACAACACACACACACACACACACCGACAACACACACACACACCGACAACACACACACACACACACACACACCGACAACACACACACACACACACACTGACAACACACACACACACACACACACCGACAACACACACACACACACACCGACAACACACACACACACACACACCGACAACACACACACACCGACAACACACACACACACACCGACAACACACACACACACACAAACCGACAACACACACACACACACCGACAACACACACACACACACCGACAACACACACACACACCGACAACACACACACACACACACACCGACAACACACACACACACACACCGACAACACATAAACACACACACACACACACACACACTGACAACACACACACACACACACCGACAACACACACACACACACACCGACAACACACACACACACCGACAACACACACACACACACCGACAACACACACACACACACACACACACACCAACAACACACACACACACCGACAACACACACACACACACACACACCGACAACACACACACACACACCGACAACACACACACACACACACCGACAACACACACACACACACACCGACAACACACACACACACACCGACAACACACACACACACACACCGACAACACACACACACACACACCGACAACACACACACACACACCGACAACACACACACACACACCGACAACACACACACACACACACACCGACAACACACACACACACACACCGACAACACACACACACACACACCGAAAACACACACACACACACACACACCGACAACACACACACACACACACACTGACAACACACACACACACACACACCGACAACACACACACACACACACCGACAACACACACACACACACACACCGACAACACACACACACCGACAACACACACACACACACCGACAACACACACACACACACAAACCGACAACACACACACACACACCGACAACACACACACACACACACCGACAACACACACACACACCGACAACACACACACACACACACACCGACAACACACACACACACACACACCGACAACACATAAACACACACACACACACACACACACACTGACAACACACACACACACACACCGACAACACACACACACACACACACACCGACAACACACACACACACACCGACAACACACACACACACACCGACAACACACACACACACACACACCGACAACACACACACACACACACCGACAACACACACACACACACAAACCGACAACACACCCACACACACCGACCACACACACACACCTACCGACAACACACACACACACCGACAACACACACACACACACACACCGACAACACACACACACACACACACACCGACAACACACACACACACACACCGACAACACACACACACACACCGACAACACACACACACACACACACCGACAACACACACACACCGACAACACACACACACACACACCGACAACACACACACACACACCGACAACACACACACACACACACACACACACACACACACACACACACACTGATAACACACACACACCGACAACACACACACACACACACACACACCGACAACACACACACACACCGACAACACACACACACACACCGACAACACACACACACACACACACACACCAACAACACACACACACACCGACAACACACACACACACACACACACCGACAACACACACACACACACCGACAACACACACACACACACACCGACAACACACACACACACACACACACACACCGACAACACACACACACACACCGACAACACACACACACACACAACACACACACACACACCGACAACACACACACACACACCGACAACACACACACACACACACACACACACACACACACACCGACAACACACACACACACACATCGACAACACACACACACACAAACACCAGCAACACACACACACACCGACAACACACACACACACACACCCACAACACACACACACCGACAACACACACACACACACACCGACAACACACACACACACACACCGACAACACACACACACACACACACACACACACCGACAACACACACACACACACATCGACAACACACACACACACAAACACCAGCAACACACACAAACACACCGACAACACACACACACACCCAAACACACACACACCGACAACACACACACACACACCGACAACACACACACACACACACCGACAACACACACAAACACACACACTGACAACACACACACCGACAACACACACACACACACACCGACAACACACACACACACACACACACCGACAACACACACACACACACACACCGACAACACACACACACCGACAACACACACACACACACACACACACACACACACACACACACACACACACACACCGACAACACACACACACAAACACACACACCGACAACACACACACACACACACACCGACAACACACACACACCGACAACACACACACACACACACACACACTCAGACAACACACACACCGACAAAACACACACACAACACACACAAACACCAAATACACACACACACACACACACCGACAACACACACACACACACACTGACAACACACACACACACACACCGACAACACACACACACACACACCGACAACACACACACACACACCGACAACACACACACACACCGACAACACACACACACACACACACACACACACACACCGACAACACACACACACACACACTGACAACACACACACACACACCGACAACACACACACACACACACACACACCGACAACACACACACACACACACCGACAACACACACACACACACACACTGACAATACACACACACACACACCGACAACACACACACACACACACCGACAACACACAAACACACACACACCGACAACACACACACACACACACACCGACAACACACACACACCGACAACACACACACACACACACACACACACACACACACACACACACCGACAACACACACACACACACCGACAACACACACACACACAACACACACACACACACCGACAACACACACACACACACACACCGACAACACACATACACACACACCGACAACACACACACACACACACCGAAAACACACACACACACACCGACAACACACAAACACACACACACCGACAACACACACACACACACACACACACACCGACAACACACACACACACACACACTGACAACACACACACACACACCGACAACACACACACACACACACCGACAACACACACACACACACACACCGACAACACACACACACCGACAACACACACACACACACCGACAACACACACACACACACAAACCGACAACACACACACACACACCGACAACACACACACACACACCGACAACACACACACACACCGACAACACACACACACACACACACCGACAACACACACACACACACACACCGACAACACATAAACACACACACACACACACACACACACTGACAACACACACACACACACACCGACAACACACACACACACACACACACCGACAACACACACACACACACCGACAACACACACACACACACCGACAACACACACACACACACACACCGACAACACACACACACACACACCGACAACACACACACACACACAAACCGACAACACACACACACACACCGACCACACACACACACCTACCGACAACACACACACACACCGACAACACACACACACACACACACCGACAACACACACACACACACCGACAACACACACACACACACACCGACAACACACACACACACACCGACAACACACACACACACACACACCGACAACACACACACACCGACAACACACACACACACACACCGACAACACACACACACACACCGACAACACACACACACACACACACACACACACACACACACACTGATAACACACACACACCGACAACACACACACACACACACACACACCGACAACACACACACACACCGACAACACACACACACACAAACCGACAACACACACACACACAACACACACACACACCGACAACACACACACACACACCGACAACACACACACACACACCGACAACACACACCGACAACACACACACACACACCGACAACAGACACACACACACACACCGACAACACACACACACACACACCGACAACACACAAACACAAACACTGACAACACACACACACCGACAACACACACACACACACACCGACAACACACACACACACACACCGAAAACACACACACACACACACCGACAACACACACACACACCGACAACACACACTCACACACACACACCGACAACACACACACACACACACACTGACAACACACACACACACACCGACAACACACACACACACACACCGACAACACACACACACACACCGACAACACACACACACACACAAACCGACAACACACACACACACACCGACGACACACACACACACACACCGACAACACATAAACACACACACACACACACACACACACACACACACTGACAACACACACACACACACACCGACAACACACACACACACACACACACCGACAACACACACACACACCGACAACACACACACACACACCGACAACACACACACACACACACACACCAACAACACACACACACACCGACAACACACACACACACACACACCGACAACACACACACACACACCGACAACACACACACACACACACCGACAACACACACACACACACACACACACCGACAACACACACACACACACCGACAACACACACACACACACAACACACACACACACACCGACAACACACACACACACACACACCGACAACACACACACACACACACACACACACACACACACACCGACAACACACACACACACACATCGACAACACACACACACACAAACACCAGCAACACACACACACACCGACAACACACACACACACACACCCACAACACACACACACCGACAACACACACACACACACACCGACAACACACACACACACACACCGACAACACACACACACACACACACTGACAACACACACACACACCGACAACACACACACACACACACCGACAACACACACACACACACACACACACACACCGACAACACACACACACACACATCGACAACACACACACACACAAACACCAGCAACACACACAAACACACCGACAACACACACACACACCCAAACACACACACACCGACAACACACACACACACACACACACACCGACAACACACACACACACACACACCGACAACACACACACACCGACAACACACACACACACACACACACACTCAGACAACACACACACCGACAAAACACACACACAACACACACAAACACCAAATACACACACACACACACACACCGACAACACACACACACACACACTGACAACACACACACACACACCGACAACACACACACACACACACCGACAACACACACACACACACCGACAACACACACACACACCGACAACACACACACACACACACACACACACACACCGACAACACACACACACACACACTGACAACACACACACACACACCGACAACACACACACACACACACACACACCGACAACACACACACACACACACCGACAACACACACACACACACACACTGACAACACACACACACACACACCGACAACACACACACACACACACACCGACAACACACACACACACACCGACAACACACACACACACACACCGACAACACACACACACACACACACACACCGACAACACACACACACACACCGACAACACACACACACACACAACACACACACACACACCGACAACACACACACACACACACACCGACAACACACACACACACACACACACACACACACACACACCGACAACACACACACACACACATCGACAACACACACACACACAAACACCAGCAACACACACACACACCGACAACACACACACACACACACCCACAACACACACACACCGACAACACACACACACACACACCGACAACACACACACACACACACCGACAACACACACACACACACACACTGACAACACACACACACACCGACAACACACACACACACACACCGACAACACACACACACACACACACACACACACCGACAACACACACACACACACATCGACAACACACACACACACAAACACCAGCAACACACACAAACACACCGACAACACACACACACACCCAAACACACACACACCGACAACACACACACACACACACACACACCGACAACACACACACACACACACACCGACAACACACACACACCGACAACACACACACACACACACACACACTCAGACAACACACACACCGACAAAACACACACAGAACACACACAAACACCAAATACACACACACACACACACACCGACAACACACACACACACACACTGACAACACACACACACACACCGACAACACACACACACACACACCGACAACACACACACACACACACCGACAACACACACACACACCGACAACACACACACACACACACACACACACACACCGACAACACACACACACACACACTGACAACACACACACACACACCGACAACACACACACACACACACACACACACACACACACACACACCGACAACACACACACACACACCGACAACACACACACACACACACCGACAACACACACACACACACACACACACCGACAACACACACACACACACCGACAACACACACACACACACAACACACACACACACACCGACAACACACACACACACACCGACAACACACACACACACACACACACACACACACACACACACACCGACAACACACACACACACACATCGACAACACACACACACACAAACACCAGCAACACACACACACACCGACAACACACACACACACACACCCACAACACACACACACCGACAACACACACACACACACACCGACAACACACACACACACACACCGACAACACACACACACACACACACACACACACCGACAACACACACACACACACATCGACAACACACACACACACAAACACCAGCAACACACACAAACACACCGACAACACACACACACACCCAAACACACACACACCGACAACACACACACACACACCGACAACACACACACACACACACCGACAACACACACAAACACACACACTGACAACACACACACCGACAACACACACACACACACCGACGACACACACACACACACACCGACAACACATAAACACACACACACACACACACACACACACACACACTGACAACACACACACACACACACCGACAACACACACACACACACACACACCGACAACACACACACACACCGACAACACACACACACACACCGACAACACACACACACACACACACACCAACAACACACACACACACCGACAACACACACACACACACACACCGACAACACACACACACACACCGACAACACACACACACACACACCGACAACACACACACACACACACACACACCGACAACACACACACACACACCGACAACACACACACACACACAACACACACACACACACCGACAACACACACACACACACACACCGACAACACACACACACACACACACACACACACACACACACCGACAACACACACACACACACATCGACAACACACACACACACAAACACCAGCAACACACACACACACCGACAACACACACACACACACACCCACAACACACACACACCGACAACACACACACACACACACCGACAACACACACACACACACACCGACAACACACACACACACACACACTGACAACACACACACACACCGACAACACACACACACACACACCGACAACACACACACACACACACACACACACACCGACAACACACACACACACACATCGACAACACACACACACACAAACACCAGCAACACACACAAACACACCGACAACACACACACACACCCAAACACACACACACCGACAACACACACACACACACACACACACCGACAACACACACACACACACACACCGACAACACACACACACCGACAACACACACACACACACACACACACTCAGACAACACACACACCGACAAAACACACACACAACACACACAAACACCAAATACACACACACACACACACACCGACAACACACACACACACACACTGACAACACACACACACACACCGACAACACACACACACACACACCGACAACACACACACACACACCGACAACACACACACACACCGACAACACACACACACACACACACACACACACACCGACAACACACACACACACACACTGACAACACACACACACACACCGACAACACACACACACACACACACACACCGACAACACACACACACACACACCGACAACACACACACACACACACACTGACAACACACACACACACACACCGACAACACACACACACACACACCGACAACACACACACACACACCGACAACACACACACACACACACCGACAACACACACACACACACACACACACCGACAACACACACACACACACCGACAACACACACACACACACAACACACACACACACACCGACAACACACACACACACACACACCGACAACACACACACACACACACACACACACACACACACACCGACAACACACACACACACACATCGACAACACACACACACACAAACACCAGCAACACACACACACACCGACAACACACACACACACACACCCACAACACACACACACCGACAACACACACACACACACACCGACAACACACACACACACACACCGACAACACACACACACACACACACTGACAACACACACACACACCGACAACACACACACACACACACCGACAACACACACACACACACACACACACACACCGACAACACACACACACACACATCGACAACACACACACACACAAACACCAGCAACACACACAAACACACCGACAACACACACACACACCCAAACACACACACACCGACAACACACACACACACACACACACACACCGACAACACACACACACACACACACCGACAACACACACACACCGACAACACACACACACACACACACACACTCAGACAACACACACACCGACAAAACACACACAGAACACACACAAACACCAAATACACACACACACACACACACCGACAACACACACACACACACACTGACAACACACACACACACACCGACAACACACACACACACACACCGACAACACACACACACACACACCGACAACACACACACACACCGACAACACACACACACACACACACACACACACACCGACAACACACACACACACACACTGACAACACACACACACACACCGACAACACACACACACACACACACACACACACACACACACACACCGACAACACACACACACACACCGACAACACACACACACACACACCGACAACACACACACACACACACACACACCGACAACACACACACACACACCGACAACACACACACACACACAACACACACACACACACCGACAACACACACACACACACCGACAACACACACACACACACACACACACACACACACACACACACCGACAACACACACACACACACATCGACAACACACACACACACAAACACCAGCAACACACACACACACCGACAACACACACACACACACACCCACAACACACACACACCGACAACACACACACACACACACCGACAACACACACACACACACACCGACAACACACACACACACACACACACACACACCGACAACACACACACACACACATCGACAACACACACACACACAAACACCAGCAACACACACAAACACACCGACAACACACACACACACCCAAACACACACACACCGACAACACACACACACACACCGACAACACACACACACACACACCGACAACACACACAAACACACACACTGACAACACACACACCGACAACACACACACACACACACCGACAACACACACACACACACACACACCGACAACACACACACACACACACACCGACAACACACACACACCGACAACACACACACACACACACACACACACACACACACACACACACACACACACACCGACAACACACACACACAAACACACACACCGACAACACACACACACACACACACCGACAACACACACACACCGACAACACACACACACACACACACACACTCAGACAACACACACACCGACAAAACACACACACAACACACACAAACACCAAATACACACACACACACACACACCGACAACACACACACACACACACTGACAACACACACACACACACACCGACAACACACACACACACACACCGACAACACACACACACACACCGACAACACACACACACACCGACAACACACACACACACACACACACACAC
This sequence comes from Salmo salar, assembly GCF_965601325.2. Lineage (NCBI taxonomy): Eukaryota > Metazoa > Chordata > Actinopteri > Salmoniformes > Salmonidae > Salmo > Salmo salar. Next base: position 155,701 of record NW_027675419.1, read on the forward strand.
ACACCGACAACACACACACACACACACTGACAACACACACACACACACCGACAACACACACACACACACACACACACCGACAACACACACACACACACACCGACAACACACACACACACACACACTGACAATACACACACACACACACCGACAACACACACACACACACACCGACAACACACAAACACACACACACCGACAACACACACACACACACACCGACAACACACACACACCGACAACACACACACACACACACACACACACACACACACACACACACCGACAACACACACACACACACCGACAACACACACACACACACAACACACACACACACACCGACAACACACACACACACACACACCGACAACACACATACACACACACCGACAACACACACACACACACACCGAAAACACACACACACACACCGACAACACACAAACACACACACACCGACAACACACACACACACACACACACACACCGACAACACACACACACACACACACTGACAACACACACACACACACCGACAACACACACACACACACACCGACAACACACACACACACACACACCGACAACACACACACACCGACAACACACACACACACACCGACAACACACACACACACACAAACCGACAACACACACACACACACCGACAACACACACACACACACCGACAACACACACACACACCGACAACACACACACACACACACACCGACAACACACACACACACACACACCGACAACACATAAACACACACACACACACACACACACACTGACAACACACACACACACACACCGACAACACACACACACACACACACACCGACAACACACACACACACACCGACAACACACACACACACACCGACAACACACACACACACACACACCGACAACACACACACACACACACCGACAACACACACACACACACAAACCGACAACACACACACACACACCGACCACACACACACACCTACCGACAACACACACACACACCGACAACACACACACACACACACACCGACAACACACACACACACACCGACAACACACACACACACACACCGACAACACACACACACACACCGACAACACACACACACACACACACCGACAACACACACACACCGACAACACACACACACACACACCGACAACACACACACACACACCGACAACACACACACACACACACACACACACACACACACACACACTGATAACACACACACACCGACAACACACACACACACACACACACACCGACAACACACACACACACCGACAACACACACACACACAAACCGACAACACACACACACACAACACACACACACACCGACAACACACACACACACACCGACAACACACACACACACACCGACAACACACACCGACAACACACACACACACACCGACAACAGACACACACACACACACCGACAACACACACACACACACACCGACAACACACAAACACAAACACTGACAACACACACACACCGACAACACACACACACACACACCGACAACACACACACACACACACCGAAAACACACACACACACACACCGACAACACACACACACACCGACAACACACACTCACACACACACACCGACAACACACACACACACACACACTGACAACACACACACACACACCGACAACACACACACACACACCGACAACACACACACACACACCGACAACACACACACACACACAAACCGACAACACACACACACACACCGACGACACACACACACACACACCGACAACACATAAACACACACACACACACACACACACACACACACACTGACAACACACACACACACACACCGACAACACACACACACACACACACACCGACAACACACACACACACCGACAACACACACACACACACCGACAACACACACACACACACACACACCAACAACACACACACACACCGACAACACACACACACACACACACCGACAACACACACACACACACCGACAACACACACACACACACACCGACAACACACACACACACACACACACACCGACAACACACACACACACACCGACAACACACACACACACACAACACACACACACACACCGACAACACACACACACACACACACCGACAACACACACACACACACACACACACACACACACACACCGACAACACACACACACACACATCGACAACACACACACACACAAACACCAGCAACACACACACACACCGACAACACACACACACACACACCCACAACACACACACACCGACAACACACACACACACACACCGACAACACACACACACACACACCGACAACACACACACACACACACACTGACAACACACACACACACCGACAACACACACACACACACACCGACAACACACACACACACACACACACACACACCGACAACACACACACACACACATCGACAACACACACACACACAAACACCAGCAACACACACAAACACACCGACAACACACACACACACCCAAACACACACACACCGACAACACACACACACACACACACACACCGACAACACACACACACACACACACCGACAACACACACACACCGACAACACACACACACACACACACACACTCAGACAACACACACACCGACAAAACACACACACAACACACACAAACACCAAATACACACACACACACACACACCGACAACACACACACACACACACTGACAACACACACACACACACCGACAACACACACACACACACACCGACAACACACACACACACACCGACAACACACACACACACCGACAACACACACACACACACACACACACACACACCGACAACACACACACACACACACTGACAACACACACACACACACCGACAACACACACACACACACACACACACCGACAACACACACACACACACACCGACAACACACACACACACACACACTGACAACACACACACACACACACCGACAACACACACACACACACACACCGACAACACACACACACACACCGACAACACACACACACACACACCGACAACACACACACACACACACACACACCGACAACACACACACACACACCGACAACACACACACACACACAACACACACACACACACCGACAACACACACACACACACACACCGACAACACACACACACACACACACACACACACACACACACCGACAACACACACACACACACATCGACAACACACACACACACAAACACCAGCAACACACACACACACCGACAACACACACACACACACACCCACAACACACACACACCGACAACACACACACACACACACCGACAACACACACACACACACACCGACAACACACACACACACACACACTGACAACACACACACACACCGACAACACACACACACACACACCGACAACACACACACACACACACACACACACACCGACAACACACACACACACACATCGACAACACACACACACACAAACACCAGCAACACACACAAACACACCGACAACACACACACACACCCAAACACACACACACCGACAACACACACACACACACACACACACCGACAACACACACACACACACACACCGACAACACACACACACCGACAACACACACACACACACACACACACTCAGACAACACACACACCGACAAAACACACACACAACACACACAAACACCAAATACACACACACACACACACACCGACAACACACACACACACACACTGACAACACACACACACACACCGACAACACACACACACACACACCGACAACACACACACACACACCGACAACACACACACACACCGACAACACACACACACACACACACACACACACACCGACAACACACACACACACACACTGACAACACACACACACACACCGACAACACACACACACACACACACACACCGACAACACACACACACACACACCGACAACACACACACACACACACACTGACAACACACACACACACACACCGACAACACACACACACACACACCGACAACACACAAACACACACACACCGACAACACACACACACACACACACCGACAACACACACACACCGACAACACACACACACACACACACACACACACACACACACACACACCGACAACACACACACACACACACACACACACCGACAACACACACACACACACACACCGACAACACACACACACCGACAACACACACACACACACACACTCAGACAACACACACACCGACAACACACACACACACACAACACACACACACACCGACAACACACACACACACACCGACAACACACACACACACACACTGACAACACACACACACACACACCGACAACACACACACACACACACACCGACAACACACACACACACACTGACAACACACACACACACCGACAACACACACACACACACACACACACACACACACCGACAACACACACACACACACACTGACAACACACACACACACACCGACAACACACACACACACACACCGACAACACACACACACACACACACACACACCGACAACACACACACACACACACACCGACAACACACACACACACACACACTGACAACACACACACACACACACACCGACAACACACACACACACACACCGACAACACACACACACACACACACACACACACACCGACAACACACACACACACCGACAACACACACACACACACACCGACAACACACACACACACAACACACACACACACCGACAACACACACACACACCGACAACACACACACACACACACACACCGACAACACACACACACACACACACACACACACACCGACAACACACACACACACACACATCGACAACACACACACACACAAACACCAGCAACACACACAAACACACCGACAACACACACACACACCCACAACACACACACACCAACAACACACACACACACACACACCGACAACACACACACACACCGACAACACACACACACACACACACACACCGACAACACACACACACACACACACACTGACAACACACACACACACACACACCGACAACACACACACACACACACCGACAACACACACACACACACACACACACACACACCGACAACACACACACACACACATCGACAACACACACACACACAAACACCAGCAACACACACAAACACACCGACAACACACACACACACCACAACACACACACACACCGACAACACACACACACACACACACACACCGACAACACA